>NC_064424.1:2742500-3040000 GCF_023375975.1 Astyanax mexicanus | reverse complement strand
ACTGAACAGTGAGTGATGACTTAAGAACGCTCGGGCACGGATTGTTTAAACGCAGTGTGAGTGCAGGTAAGGGGGGAGTGGGACCATTCAACTAAACCGTTCCTAGTGCGAGTACACCTTAAATAAAAGGACTAACTGGGAGTTTAGAGAACCAAAATTTCAATAAATATATCCATACTTGAGACTATGTATCGATAATGAATGGCGAACGAAACCGATACGATATATCGCAATATCGATATATTATACCACCTCTAACCCAGAGTGTGATGAAGATAGGGCAGTGAATGTGACAGTAATGAAAGTAAGGAATAGCCTGTCTGCTGGAGTTAGCCATTAGCACAGCATGAACTCCAGGCTGCAGCGCTTCTGTTTCCTCTCAAACTCTCTCAATAAACAAGCTGCAAAACAAAGCGTGATCCATCACTACATAATCAATACAGTAATTCAATTACCCAACATACAGCTACATTTAGGTTATACCAACGTAATTCACCCCCAGCAATAATCCCTGTACACACTATACAGCACAGTTACAGTTTGTACTGATTATAGCCTTTTTTTCTGATCTAAAATGTTATATATCTCTTTTTATTTTTACTTATTAGTTTATGTTGTATAACAAATCCAAACCTTACATTATCATCATCAATAATGTAACAACACAAAATCACACAGTTGGTCAAAAAACTAATTCCCAAAAAAGCAAAATGCCCACTTGAAGCGGTAATTTCTAGAGGTGTAATAAAATATTTATATCCAATAGTATTGTGTTAATAATACATTATATATATATATATATATATATATATTAGGGGTGGGAATCGTTTACTATCTCACGATTCGATTCGATTCCGATTTTGGGGGCCACGATTCGATTCAAAATCGATTTTTGATTCAAAACGATTTGAATTATAAAAATTTCTGCTTCTGGCTTATGAATCTTATTGAAAAAAAACCCTCCATAATATACACTGGTCCTGGAGCAAGTAATGTGTTACAAAAACAATAAAATGTGCAGGAATGTGGGTCCTCAGTGACAGAGGAATCACTGGGATATCACAATGACGTTAATGAACAATAAATAAATAATAAATAACACTGCTTTATTACCAGGCTACTAGCGGTGGTGTGTAGGTGACGCTGCTGGGCTGATGTGATGATAGCAGTGAAGCGCTAAAGTTCAGGAGCAGCTGCTGATTAACTAGTTAATTTAAGGTCGTTGTATTTCTTCAGAAAGGGGGCAGGAGGTGGAGAAATTAATTCATATTGTCCATTCCTTAATTCCTCTGTGATGAGGAGCTGAAATTAGCTCTGATTAGCTTATTGTTATTTTTCCGTTCCGCCTTAAATGCTGCAGCCCGCTGCCACCTGTAGCGTTATTTAAGGTGGAACTGGAAAGTTAGCTAGTTAGCTAGCTAACAGTTACTGAAACTAACTACTAGCGATCTTTTTTATGCTTGTTATGAAGCATTCTGCCATAAAACATTAAAACTACACGTTAATCTAATGTAATATAGTGCTTGTTCTGCCATCTTACCGGTGATTCTCAAACACCTACGCTCTGTGTGTGTCTGGAAGATCTCCGTTTGAAGGGACAAGCCCTATCCCCAGGGTTGCCAGGTCCAACAAAAATACCCAGCCCAAAATCAGTCTAAAACCCGCCCCTCAGAATCGATTTTGGGACATTTTAAATCGATTCTGAATCGTAGTAAATGAGAATCAAGATTCTTATGTGAATCGATTTTTTGGCACACCTCTAATATATATATATATATATATATATATATATATATATATATATATATATATATATATATATATATATATATATATATATATTAATACTGTATTGATTCATAAGTGGTTCATTTAGTGTGTTAAAACCCTGCCCACTAGATAGCATTGACGTACTCAGTCATTAAACCCCGCTGTTATTATAGATGTAATTAGATAAAAAGAAAACTTTTCTTTTACTCTGATTTTATAAACATAATATGACCGTTTTTTTTATAAATAATGATAAAAATAAATGTGCAAATAAAACAAGTTAATATTAATTCAGAAACATCAACACTAATGTTGGCATGCTCTCCTCCATCAGTCTTACACACTGCTTTTGGGTGACCTTAAAATAATTAAAAAGACGCAGAGCTGCTTTCTCTTAAATAATGCAAAGAAAACAAGTACATATTTATTTAGAAACAGCAATAGTGATGTTTTAGTAATACAGAAATCTATATAAAATTTTTACTTTTACTATCTAACCACCTTCAGACAATCTTCATTCATTCATTTAATCTTATTTATTCTTAGCTTTAATTTCTTTGTTTTTTATTTTTTTTAAGCATTTTTAGAAGTTACTTTTTAACCTATTTTGATTGTTTTTTTATTGTACTATGTAAGTTTGTTTTAGCTTAATTTGTACTTTTTATTTTTTTATTTTATTATTAAGTCTCAAGTTTTATTTTTATCTATTTTTATCTTATATTTACTAATAAAAAATATTTTAATTTTAAGTTAATTTAAATTGGCATGTCAATTCCTGTATTTGTAAATGCTTGGCTTTTACAAATACAATGAGGGTTGCCCTCTTTTCTCTCTACTGCCGTCTTGGCATGTTCTCCTCCACCAGTCTTACACACTGCTTTTGAGTGACCTTATGCCGCTGATTTTCTGTATTTTCAAGCAATCGTCAATGTAGATACTTACTCTAATTTCTATACTGTATGTACACACAGGATTCTTACAGAAGGTCAAGCTTAAATTTTTTTTTTAATATATATATATATATATATAAATCTAGGTATTCACACAGGGCAGCGTCAGTACTGACCTTGAATGAATTGATCGTAAAATTGAGGTTCGATGGCTCCCACTGCCATGTATTTCCCATCAGCGGTGCGGTACGTGTCGTAGAACGGAGCGCCGCTGTCCAGCATGTTCTCCCCGCGGGGTCGGTTCCACAGGCCAATGCTGCGCGACTTCCACATAAAAGAGCCCACATACGCTGCACCCTCCACCTAAACCACACATACAGCACAGATACAGGGTTTAAGAATGGGATTTTCTTAGCTTTCTGACTAATAAATTAATCCAGGCATTTCACTAGGGGTGTCCCATTTAGCATCATAAACAATACATTGTGACATAGTAATTTCATCAATTAAAATTATTTTCTGTATTATTTTCAATGTTTATAAGCATGTTATTGTAGTTTATATACATGCAATAAATAATTAATGTTATTTCATGTTACATCACTTACTTTATTATAAGTACTGTTATTATTATTATAAGCAGTGTCTTTGTAATCTACAGTTCTGTTCTAAACAGAAAAAATATATATATTTGTATCTACTGAATGTTTGAAACTGTCAGGGTTTATACACTTTTTAACCAATACATTTCCATGACTTTTTCATGACCATACAATTTTTAAAACATATTAAAACTATAATCAAAATTGATTATATTTGGCCTAAAACGAATCTGATGCACAATCTTTAATAATAAAATGTGTGTCAGATCCTGAGAGCTCCATTGTTTAGGGCTAAATTACCGAATTAACTGATTAACTGAATTGAGCTGATGTATTTGTAGCTTAAAATAGATTTTCTCCATCGATAAACTGAAACACAAAGATTGTAGACCAAATTTCCAAGACTTTTCCAGGTTTTTCATGACCGTATGAACCCTGAACTGTTATACTATATAAAACTATATGAAATATAGTATTTAATATAGTATATATTTTTTATGGGGCTGTCAAGGTGAAAACATTAATGCACACTTTTATTTTGGAATCAGTAACAGGTTATTATATTTTTTACGCAATTAATTAAAGCCACGAAGTTTGAATCTGAACGTACAGACTTTATTTCTGGCGTGCTTTACATGATCTGGTCTTGATCTGACCCAGCTATTAAATATCAGCAGTTTAGCTCAATTAAAAAGATTTATAAGGTGCAGTTTAATCGGATATATTAGCCAGATGATATACTGCTATGAACAAACACGGTCTCTGCTGCTCCATGCTGTTTACACATGCAGTACATGCAGCGTTCACCTCTCACAGCTGCGCAACTCTGTGCTGTGCTGCCAAAATACCCTGATATCACAAAATATCATGATATGTTTAGGGTAAAATCACCAGGCCTTAAAGCTATTTTACCAATAAAATTCACACTTCTGACTAAATAGAGTAAATAAGAAATAAGCAATTATATTGCACATAGCGACGTTAAGCAGATTATTGTACTTACTGTAAATTGAGATATTGTACTCTGTAGAGCAATCTTTTTTTAATTATTAAAAGTAATCTTACATATAATTCATAATATAAATACTATAAATAGTTAAAGCTGATGTCCATAAGTCTTAGGATTTAGAGAGAGAGAGAGAGCGCTCAGTCAGAAACTTTACTCAATCATTTCTTTGGTTTTACTATGAGTGAATGGAGAAGCTACTGAGCTCTGAGTTTCCTCTTCTGAGGTCCCCATTGCTCCACCACTTCTCGCATTTAGTAAAACTGAGCCGGACCCTCTTTTAGAGGCTGTACGTGTGACGTAAGTACGTAAAGACATGTGACGTGGCCAGAAGAAGAAGAACTCCTGTAAAAAGTGACCAGACACCCCAGTTTTTTTTTTTTAGAATAAATATACTAGAATTAGGATTAGCAGGGATGGTGGTTCAGCACACTGCTACCATTAAACACAATATTTTATCCATATTCTTCTCCACTCAGAAATGCTTCTGCTTTCAGTTTAGAAACAAATTAATACAGACTGGCACTTAAATTATTAATATTAATGGGCTTTCCTTGCTAAGAAAAAACATAATGAACAATATTAGGGTGAGCAATATCTATATATTGTACTATCAGTCGATAATGTAATTATGGGGCGGGCCTAGTGCCCAACCTGCAGTGATGTTCAGAAACGATTGAGCTGATTGATTATCTCTCCAAAATCTTAGTTTTAGTTTTAGTTTAAGTGAAACTTTATACTTTATATGTTCAGTCTTTTCAGCAAACTTTACTGATTCAATCAATCACACCGTCTCACTGCTTATTCCACCACCTGCAGCTCTCCTGTAGAGAGTAATGCTGATCTGCAGCTTCCTCTGAATAATCTGAACCCTAAGAACCAGCCAGCAGAGCACAGGCTCTTATTATTTATTGCAAAGACGAGTGTACCCTAATTGTTTTGCACAGTAGAATCACTCTTCAAGGTGAAATATTAAATATGCATGCTTTTTTTTTTAGAGCAAATTATGTCCTAATATGTGACAAAGTATAAACATTATTGAGAAATATGTAGCGTATTTAAGTATACTGTATTTTTAGCACTATAAAAAGATTATAACCAGATTATAAGGTGCACCATCAATAAACATCTATTTTCTGATCTATTTTCATACATAAGGTGCACCGGATTTTAACTAATTTTAAATCAACATTTAATAAAAATATGTATGTAAAACTGAAAATTCTAAAATACTTAAAAAAAAAAAAAAAAAAAAAAAAAAAAAAAACCTAATTGGACACATAAAAAGTAAAAAATGTATGAAGTATAAATTAAGGAAATAGAGAATAGTAAAAGTAAAGTAAAATGCTAAAAATGATAAGAAGTGATTAAATGAATGATAGAACTAAGAACAAGAATGAAAATGTAAAACATAAAGATAAAATAAAATAAATAAATAAATAAAAGTAATAATTAAACAAAATAAATTAAATAAATAAAAAATTAAAATAAGAAAAAAACTAAACTAATAAAACTAGTCATTTAAAACAAGATAAAATATAAAATTATAAACAAAAAAAGTAAAAGAGTCCTGAACATATTTAGGAAGGTTATTCCAGAGTTGGATGGACAGCACTAGTTATTAAATAAGTTTATGATGACAGTCATTAGAAGGTATTGTATTGTATTGTATTGTATTGTAAAATGCATCAGAACTGCATACAGTAGACGACGCCTCATAAATACAGAACTCACAGGACGTCTAGAAACACAAAGCCATTGAGCTGAAGCTGAACAATATCATGAATGGTTTTATATCCAGTCCTGCAGCAGAGCAGCGAGAGCGGGATGAGCAGGTGCTGCTGTCAGTTTAATTATCTGTTTAGCTGACAGGCAGTAATGATATCTGTCGTTTTCTCCCTGAAGAGCTGCTGTGTTTCTGTGTGATTACACACTGCTTTAGTGATGACTAACACTCGTATCCGTGTCTCTTCTGTAATGAATAATGTGAAACACTCTGACAGACGCCTCTGACTGCGCTCCTCACTCTCTTACCGCCTGATTTACACTGGATTAAAACTGCATTATCATGTAGTTAACATGTTAACAAGTGTTAAAAGTGTTAAAAATCCAAAATACTATTTGAAGCGTTAGGTTTAGGCTCTTATCTGGGGAGCTGTTCACTGTAACTGCAGTTTCTGAGGCTGGTAACTTCCCCCCCCCCCCCCCCCCTTTCCTTTCCTGTTTTCAGTCCTGATGAGTGCCAGTTCCATCATCATAGCGTTTTTGATGCTCCTGAGGATATTTTCAAAGTTCTTCTATTTTCAAATTGTTCTTTTCTGATTTACTGACTTTCATTTTTTTAAGTCATTTTTCTCTTTACTCATTTGAGTAGTTCTTGCCATAATATGGATTATAATATTACTCAAATATACCAACTCAACCTGTTCAGAACTGATGCTCTCAAACACATTACGAGACAAGAAATAAATGAAAAAAAAGTAATGAACTCTTGAGAAAATACTAAGAGTGTGCAAATGTGTCCTTAAATATAATTGTGGCTACTTAGATATAGCTTTAATATGGTCTTCTTCAATACTAAATCAAAAGCGGTGCGTCCAAACGTTTGACTTTGAGTACTATGCAAAAGTAGCTCATTTTTTTCAAAAAAAAAAAAAATTAATAAATAAAAAAAATAAATAAAAAAATACGGCAATATTCTAATCCATATCATGGCAAGAACTACTTAGATCAACTTAGTGAAGAAAAGTAAAGAAGTTAATCTGAAAAAAGCAATTTCAAGAACTTTAAATAAAAAAAAAAGTATCCTCAAAAGCAGTCACCACAAAGACCATCAACCAAAAGTACTATGATGATGGAACTGGCACTAATCAGGATCGAAACCAGAAAGGAAAAGCGTTAAAAGAGTTAATTAAATTAGTATATAAAAAAACGTTACATATATTCCAATTCCAATGTCTAAATATTAATATTAATTAATATATAACTTATAACATAACTATGCTATTTATACTATCAGAACACAAAAGATATCGCCCGGAAAAAAAAAAAAAAAGTTACTATGACAGAGAATCAAAAAGTGGCACTTACGTTATTTTTTTTAACAGCCAAACACTGTAATAATGAACGCTGATGTAAATCAGTTGTGAATTAAGTGTGTGTGTGTCTAATTAATGTGGACATATGCAATCATGTCCTGGTGATTACTGTACTCTTGTGATTGTAAATCAATGACACGCCTCCAGAGAGGAAATCCATTCAGTTAAATTGCTGATGATAATCTGCAAAACCTCAGGACCAATCAGGACTTAATGTGGCTAATCAGACAGAGAGTGAACGGTTTATAGAACTGTAAACTCTCAGAAACAATCATCACACTGCTGCCTTTAACTGTACTGGGTCATCATGTCCAGTCTGACACTCTACAGAGCTCTACAACATTTATATTTAATATCAAGAGTTAAAAATCCATTAAAAACACTTAAACACTTCCTACATAATGCATTATATAGCAAACTGTATGTAATTCCCTATAATGAGCATCATACACTTATATACCCACAAAAACAAATACAGCTCTGGAAAAAAATAAGAGCCATCAAACCAAGCTGAGCTGCTTGAACTTTTACACCAGGAGTGTAAAGCGTACATTTATCCAAAATAAGTGTGTAAGACTGGTGGAGCAGAACATGATGCCAAGATGCATAAAAACTGTGATTAAAAAACAGGATTATTCCACCAAATATTGATTTCTAAAACTTTATGAATATGAACTTGTTTTCTTTGCATTATTTGAGGTCTGAAAGCTCTGCGTCGTTTTTGTTCTTTCAGCTCTAAATGACAATATTTTAATGTGGAATCTGGGAGAAATGTTGTCCGTAGTTTATAAAATAAAACAACAATGTTCATTTTACTCCAGGGGTGTCCAAACTTTTTTTGTTGGGGGCCAGAAGGAGAAATATATTTGAAGTCACGGGCCACAGACTCTGTAATAAAACAAATAATGAAATATATCACTTTAAATAATACATTTTCTTGATTACTATCATTTACACATCATTTTACTTGAATTACTGTCTTTATCTATCTTTGACAGCATTGTGTAAACTAAGATTTTTCAAATTAATGTTTCGTTTCATAATGTCTCTTAGTATTATTATACTTCATTACGGCAACTGATTCCTGACAAATTAAACATTAAACACACTTCCCTCTGAATAGTCATTTTCCAAACGTGCCTGAATTTTTTGCATTTGCTGTCCATTTTCCATTTCTTTGGAGTGGTCATGTTCTCCCAAAAGCTAAGGAACATTAAATTGGCAGTCTGTATTATTTTGTTTCTAAACTGAAAGCAGAAGCATTTCTGAGTGGAGAAGAATATGGATAACACATAGTTTTTAAATGGTACCAGTGTGCTGGAACAACCATCCCTGCTAAAAACTGGGGTGTCGGGTTCTTCTTCTGGCCACGTCACGCGTCTTTACGTACTTACGTCACACGTACAGCCTCTAAAAGAGGATCCAGCTGTTTGACTGCGAGCATACTCTCGTCCCTCTTAGACTCTTTGGCTCATTTTCCGCGCTACAACTGAGCACTCTCGTCCCTCTTAGACTCTTTGGCCTGTTTTCTGTGCTACAACTGAACACTCTTGCTGCTTTTAGACTCTTTGGCCCGTTTTCTGCGCTACAACTGCGCACTCTTGCTACTTTTAGACTCTTTGGTCTGTTTTCTGTGCTACAACTGCTCATTCTCGCCCCTTTTAGACTCTTTGGCCCGTTTTCTGCGCTACAACTTTGCACTCTCGCCCCTTTTAGACTCTTTGGTCCGTTTTCTGCGCTACAACATCGCACTCTCGCTGCTTTTAGACTTGGCTCATTTTCCACACTACAACTGAACACTCTTGCGGCTTTTAGACTCTTTGCCCTGTTTTCTGCACTACAACTGTACAAGCTCTCTGCTTTTAGACTCTTTGGCTCATTTTCTGCGCTACAACTGCGCTCTTTTGCCACTTTTAGACTCTTTGGCCTGTTTTCTGACACCTAGCATTCAATCTTTGAATCTCACATAATAAAAACCTGATTAATAGCGGGACAACTTTCATTTTATTTCTAAAATAACTCGCGGGCCGCTCCAAAAAAGGAAACGGGCCGCAAATGGCCCGCGGGCCGTAGTTTGGACACTCCTCTTTTACCCAAACATAAACCTATAAATAGCAAAATCAGAGAAACTGATTCAGCTTTCTTCTTTTTCCAGAGCTGTTTAACAACACATCATTAAATACAACTATGTGACAATTTAAAGAGTGTAAATAAGGAGAAAATATAAAAAAGAAGAACAGGGTAAAAGAACTAGGATAATAATAAAGCAAACAGAGATACAACTTATTATACGACTACAGAAAGCTTCTATATGATCAGTTGAGCTGAAAGCAAATTTAAAGCTAAGAGAACTAACTTACCATGCTGGCATCGATGATCTGTCCCTGGCCTGATTTGCTCCTCTCCAGCAGGGCCAGAACAATCCCCAGAGCACACGTCAGCCCTCCACCTGCGAAATCAGCCACCAGGTTCAGCGGAGCATAGGGCTTGTCCGAGCTGCGCCCCAACATGGACAGCAGTCCTGTAACAATAAAAAGAGACGGGCTGTGATGAGCGTGAATAAGTGTTTTTTTTTTTTTTTTATATATAATTTTATTTCAAATTTTTCCCATTTTCTCCCCAATTTATGAAGCCAATTACCCAACCCACTCATTAGGGCATCACTAGTGATGCCCCAACACACCAGGAGGGTGAGGATTAGCACATGCTTCCTCCGATACATGTGAAGTCAGACACCGCTTCTTTTGGAGCTGCTGCTGATGCATCATTGCCGAGCAGCATTACAGCGCTAACACTCGGAGGAAAGCGCAGCGACTCGGTTCTGATACATCAGCTCACAGATGCCCTGTGCTGCGGACATCACCCAAGGAGTGATGTGGGGAGAGAGCGCCATCTCCCCACCCGAAGGGAGCAGGGCCAATTGTGCTCCCTCTGAGCGCCGGCAGCTTGATGGTAAAGCTGCATAAGCTGGGGTTCGAACCTGCGACCTGCGACCTCCTGCTCAGTGGCAGCGCTTAAGACCACTGGACCACTCGGCGCCCCCTTGCGTGTAATATTTTATATGTAATACCCTAATAAAAAAGGTTAAAAACCTTTGAGTTATATAAACATCAACTCAACAATTTGTCATAAAGCACCTGTACAAAAAATAGTAATGAGACAAATAACCAAGTAATACAAAACATAAAACATAAAAAACAGAAAAGTAAGATTTTACAGTATATTTAACTAATTAAATCATTCATTCAATAAGACATTTGCCAAAATCCAAACTTGGAATTCACAAACTTTTTCCCCACTGTTGTAATCTATCTACACCACCAATCATATCTGTAGAAATCCCTATAAATGGCACAGAGTGCCAGCATCAAGATGTGCTGTCAGCCGAATAATAACTATTCTGCTGCTGCACACGCTGAAGCTGGCGAGCATTATATAGTATTAGCCAGCTGCACAACACAGATAAGCACAGGTATCACTTTTAAATGTGTTTACACAGGCAGAAAATAGAGAAGATCTGAATCGACAGCAAAACAACAAAACAATGCTGTGCACTAGAGGTAAACTATAATCAATACAGACATATAATTGTTTATTCTTTTAAGTTGTGTCTGTATGTGTATTTGTACTGCAGTGATTAGCAGTGATTAGCATGGTGGTGGTGTATGAGGTGTTAGTGTTTGTTGTGCTGCTTGAATGTGTCTAAAATGTCTAGTTGTGTTAAATCTCAAGTATGAATAAATGCCATGTGGGCTGTTTTTTGTGAGAAAAAAAGGGGCTCCGGTGATCCGGTTTAACACTGCTTTAGTCCGGTGGAGGAGTGGATGGGGAGAAACCAGAGGATTTGGGCTCTTGCTCATGAATATTCATACGTGCAAACATATCGCCTCTGATTGGCTAACAGCACTGCGACACCAGGAGGCTGGTGTTTAAAAAACATTTTAAAATAAAGACATCTTTACACAAAAAAATATTTTCAATGCCATATGTTACTTTACAACATGTGTAATAATGCCCTTCTAAGTGCAGTTCAGCCACTGACCTAGTCTTAGAGTCTCTGTAAAAAAATGCCAAATCCACCGGAGATCCTATTTAAACCTATAGTTACTTACACACAGAGGTGTGTAGTCCAGGTCCAGAAAGTAAAAATCCACCCCGGGGTTTTATTGGCTGACCTGCAGCAGGGGTGTTTTTTTACTTTTAACTAGTGTAAACAGAACTGTTCTAAACATACACCTACCTATCTCAATTGTACTTGGCTAGTGGTGTTTTTCCTCCATAGACTAATTCTAACTATTTGTTCCTTAGCTCTGAATTACTGGGTAAAGTATATAAACACTGATGTGTTATTCGCACAAATAACACAGGAATGAACTGCATGCTGTTTCTAGCGCTGTTAGTTATCTCCTATCTGACGAGACGGCATCGCCGCCCGGCTTCAGCTCTGTCTGTGGCCGGTCCCGAGCCGAGGTGGGCGGGGCCATGAATACTAATTCACAGGTCGATGTAGACATGGTGCTTTTCCTGATCGACTCGTTTTTCTGAATATTTTATTTTACTAGCTGCTGCAGAGAATGAGGAAGAGGAAGAGTTTTATGTGCATCATCATATACAACTCCTATAAAGAGACCTATTGTATTTCACAAAGAAGAAGAAAGAAGTGGATTTTAGCTGAAGGACACCTTTAAGTTTATTCTGATCATCCTTTATGAAAGTGGGGTTAGTCCTGTGGGGTTCTGAGTATTGAAGAACAGGGTGAAAGTAGGTATGTACCTGACATGGCCAGGTAGTTGATATCGTGTCCAGCAGCTTTGGCGTATGAGCCGCTCTGTCCGTATCCAGTGAGCCGAGCATAAATCAGCCGAGGATTCTCCTTCAGCAGCTCCTCAGGACCTAAACCCAGCTTCTCCATCACTCCTTCAACAGAGGCAGAGAGAGAGAGACTTTAAACTTAAATATGTTTAATTTCAAACTTAACCTAAAAGAAAGATCTCAAGCATTCAAGGACATTTTATTGTCATTCGCATCACATGTGGTACATGAGGTGGAACGAAATTGTGATCTCACGATCCAGTTTACACCCAAGAGCTGTTGTTAAATTAGATATATAGATAAAACAGATGACAAAATAAAAGGATACAATAAAAATAGAATATAACAAAAGATAAATACACAAAAAATAGGCAGAGTAGACAGGTAGCAGCAACATGAAGTCCAGAGCGCAAATTTTGCAATCAAAATAAATCAAAAACACGCATTACAGTCCCATTATATGTTCATTACAAAACCATCCACCGTTCACAATTAAGCCCCCCAAAACCCTTGATCCTGTCTTTCCTACTACACCAGATATCGAGTTTCACTGTGGCATAAAAACATGGAAAAGAACAACCTTGTTTTTATGTGCAACAGAATATTTTGGGCCAAAAATAAAGAAACTGGGGTTAAAAGACCCTAAAAATGCCAAATTCCAGTTCGGATATCAGAGAGACGTGAGCAATGAAAAAAGACATGTAAAACAGAGAGAGAGAGAAAGAGAGAGAAAGAAAGAGAGTGTGAAAGAAACAATGAGAGTAAGAGAGAGTGATTGAGGGAGAGAGTGAGTGCCAGTAAGAGAGAGAAACACAGATAGAATCAGGAAGAGAGAGAGAGAGAGAGAGAGAGAGAGAGATTTGATCTTATTGCTTGAGGTCTGATCTCTCCAAAAAAACGATCAAATCCAATTTTTTTCGTAATGTACTGTGCAAATCTGACTAATAAGCCTTTAATTTGGGGCATCCCCAAAAAATAGGCCAATATATGCCAATGTCTTATAACTTCCTGACCACACAATCGCCAGAATTCATGGTTCTCTCCAGGTCCCTGTATAGGTGTAATAAAATAACGAGGTATAGATTACCACCTGAATTCCCTCCATTTATGTGCACTAGTACTAGGGGTGAAACGATTACTCGAGTAATTCGAGTTACTCGATTTAAAAAAATTGATCGATTAATTTTCGGTGCCTCGAGAAATCGTTTAATTTATTTTTTTTTATTTTAAAACGCAAAGCACGGAATTTTATCGAGGACTTTTAATGTGAAAAAGCGCTTTTAGCGTTACGGCACCCACACACAGGAAGCAGGAAGTGGAGGAGGCGGAGGATTTTAGAGCGGAGAGCAGATAAATTTAACTTATAACAAATCAATGAGATTAACATTAATGTACCTTAATAACAGAACGTATTAATACTGTTTAATGTGTGTGTGGTTAGTTTATTACAACAGAGACAAGTTCTAGACTTAATACAGGCTTAATATAATCAGTAAAAACAGCGCTGTGGAGTTTAGAATATAAATAAATAAATACATGTTAAAGTTACTCTGGCCATAAACTTACTGTATTGTCATTTATCTAAGATGCACAATACAAAGCCAATGTTTATGCCTTTATTATTATTGAAATAATTTAACTTAATTTATGAAATTATTAATTATTAAATTATTACTTGTGGTATTTATGTCTTTTTTTATTTTGTGTTTTATGGAAATGTATGTTGTGAATTAAAAAATTAAACCAATTGTTCATTCATTATTAAGTGAAATTTCTTATTTTATGAAATTTCTTATTTTATGCTTTATCCAATTACTCTTATTCGATTAATTAAATCGATTTGTCAGTAGAGCATTTGATTACTAAAATACTCTAACTAGTATATTTCCATTGTTGTTCACATATTTTATGCCAAAGTCTTTATATGGGTCTTTATATTTCCCATATATGGGTAAGTAAGAGTTAGAGGTTAGGGTTAGATACTCTATGTATCTACTGTGCTTTTATCCAGGGGCGTAGCAGCAAATTCTGGGCCCTGTACACCCTCTATGTTAATGGGCCCCTATCCATGCCAGTAAACAAAGGAAAGTGAGCAAAAAAAAAATCAGGATTTTCATGGGCCCCTCTCCCTACTAGGGCCCTGGGTAGTCAGGTCCACTTTTCCCCCCACTACCACGCCCATGCTTTTATCACAAGCATGGGGAATATGCATGTCTTGTCTTGTCATGTCTTGTCTGATTAAACTTGTCTGTTTTTTATTAACTGAGGTAAGTTTACTCAGACCCACCTTTCCGAAAGGGTTCAAGAACCACGTCTGACTGAAGGCACAGTCTTTTCAGCACTGCTAAACCCTCAGGGTTCTTCAGGTTCAGGGCTACAGACTGTTTTCCTCTTGCGAGAGTATCTACTGCCATCGCGACCTTCGTCCGGTCCACACGAATCACCTTTGCACCGAAGTCTGACAGGATCATTCCACAGAACGGAGCAGGAGCGAGTCCGGCCAGCTCAATCACACGCACTCCTGCCAGAGCCATGGCCAAACCTGCCACAGAACAAAATATATATATAAATATATGATCTAGAGAACACAGATCAATACAAGAAATATAATACAAGAGGCAAGAAATGGGGGATCTATACACCTCTATAGCTCAAACCCTGGCATTAGGCACTGTGCCAATAGACTCTTATATAATATCTGCTCCAGAGAGTATTATAGTGCAAGATATAAATGTGTATATCTCTCTGTAAAATATAAATGTGTATATCTCTCTGTAAAATATAAATGTGTATATCTCTCTGTAAAATATAAATGTGTATATCTCTCTGTAAAATATATGTGTATATCTCTCTGTAAAATTTATATATATGTGTATATCTCTCTGTAAAATATATATGTGTGTATATCTCTCTGTAAAATATAAATGTGTATATCTCTCTCTGTAAAATATATATGTGTATATCTCTCTGTAAAATATAAATGTGTATATCTCTCTGTAAGATATAAATGTGTATATCTCTCTGTAAAATATAAATGTGTATATCTCTCTGTAAAATATAAATGTGTATATCTCTCTGTAAAATATAAATGTGTATATCTCTCTGTAAGATATAAATGTGTATATCTCTCTGTAAGATATAAATGTGTATATCTCTCTGTAAAATATAAATGTGTATATCTCTCTGTAAAATATTTGTGTATATCTCTCTGTAAAATATATATATATATATGTGTATATCTCTCTGTAAAATATATATATGTGTATATCTCTCTGTAAAATATAAATGTGTATATCTCTCTGTAAGATATAAATGTGTATATCTCTCTGTAAAATATAAATGTATATCAGCAGATATGTATGAGTGTTATAAAAAATAATAATGTATTCATATTGTCGCTGTCCAATGAAAAACACTTTTCTCAAAAACAGCAACTTTACAGGAGGGAGAAAAAACCTTGTACACTTTCAATGGAAGTCAATGTAAAAAGAGTTTATTTCAGGTCATTTTGAAGAGTTTCTATTGGTCCGTTCATCAAGAAACTTTGGCACAGTGTAAGGGACAGTTTGTCTGTTCAAATTATGTAGTAAACTAAAAATCGACAAAAATGGAAAAATGGAAAAGGATTTTTTTTATTATTATTGAACAGCGACGATATGGTACATAAAATCATGAACAAACTAACAAATCCCAGGAAGGAAGATACAAACAAATAAACAAAATATATAGTACCAGTCAAAAGTTTGGATACACCTCTTCTCATTTAATGTGTTTTCTTTTTCATTTTGTTATTTTTTTTTTTACATTGTATATTTAGTATTAAAGACTGTTTTAAAGCTCTAAAGGAACACACGTAGAATTTTTGTGTAAAATAAAAGAATAACTTTGTTAAACAAACCAGCATGTTTTATACTCTAGATTCTTCTAAGTAATGGTGTTAATGTTTAATGTTTGTTAATGTTTAAAATGACTGTAGCTTAATATGTAATGTTATTTAGAAAGGTTATGAAAGAGCCTGTTAATCAGTTATGAGGGTTTTTTTTTGTATATATCGTAAGCCTGTGAAAAGGAAAAATGTGGGGAGGATGAATAAAATTAGTGTTTATTTATCAGTTCAGGTATTTAGATATTTGGGTATTCAGATATTTGGGTTTTTGGATATTCAGGTTTGTGGTTATTCAGGTATTTGGGTATTCAGTTATTTGGTTATTCAGCTTTTTAAATATTAAGGTATTTGGTAATTCAGGTTTTGGGGTGTCTAGGTTTTTGTGTACTTAGGCATTTGTGTATTTAGGTATTTGATCATTCATGTATTTGGTTATTATTGTTTTAGGATATTCAGGAATTTGTTTATTCAGGTGTTTATTTATTGAGGTATTTAGGTATTTGGGTATTCAGGTATTTTTTTGTATTCAGGTATTATGGGCATTTAAGTATTGGGGTATTTAGGTATTTGTTTATTAGGGTATTTGGATATTAAGGTATTTGGTTATTCAGGTATTCGGGTATTCAGGTGAGAGTTCAAGTAAAGCTGAGAGCTGAGCTGCAGGTTAAACAGTTCAGAGAGACTCTGCTCTATAAACATTCAGTACAACAGTCAGTAAAATTGTGAGAAACACAAAAAAAAACACTTAAAAACACGCAGAAACGTGTTTAACAAACAGCAGAAAAGAGAAAAGAGTAAAACTCACCTTCTGTCTTTCACACGCTCCGGACTACAGCAACAACAGCGCGTTTGGCGCCCGCTGGTGGCGTCACCGAGCCAGATGCATTGTGGGTATTGTAGTTTTCCTGGTAGCTCGTTCTGGTTTGCAAATTTCCCTTAATTTGTACCGGTTTAAATGGACTTTTCTCTTGATAAATAAACAATAAACCTTTTTATACATGTATATTAGCAGTTAATAGTTTGGAAAGACCTTCTTATTCAATGTTTTTATTATTTAAAACATTTCTAAATGGTAAATGAATATTGAAGTGATCCAGACTATGAAGTAACACATAAGGAATCATGTAGTAACTTAAAAATGTAAAACAAACCAAAATACTCTGTGATGCATTTAGCTGCTCTTATCTGGGGAGCTGTTAACTTGCGATTTCTGAGGCTGGTAACTCTGATGAATCTGATGAAACTCTTGCTCTTCCTTTCCTAGGGCGGTCCTCATGAGAGCCAGTTTCATCATCATATCATTTTTGATGGTCTTTGCGAATGCACGTCAGCATACTTTCAAAGTTCTTTTTTTTTTCTTTACTTAGTTGAGTAGTTGTTGCTTCTCATTATCTGGATTACAACATTACTCAAATATTCACTATTCACTGTACACCTGTAACTCTACCTCTTCACTACTTTGCTTTAACTGATGCTCTCAAACACTTTATTAAGAGACAAGAAATTCAAGTAATTAACTCTTGATTTGTTCAGCACAGCTGTTAACTGAAAGCCTGAATTCCAGGTGATTCTACCTCATAAAGAGTGACTGAGAAAATCCAGCAGAGACTGACTTAAGACCACCCATCTGGTTTGTTTTTTGTTTACTAAATAATTCCATATGTTTTTTTTCATAGTTGAAATTAGATGAATTTAGTATTAATCTACAATGCAGAAGGTGTGCCTAAACCTTTGCTATTGCTAATCTAATATATATAACAGCTGTTAGCTGTGCTGCTCTATTGATGTCTTTGGGATGATTGCAGCCAAACTCCCTGTGAACTTGTTATAATAAAATGATAATAAATTACAGAAAATGCTACGTTTTTTTGGAGATACAAGACTTTGCAATATGGCATGTCTTGTAGCATTGGCCTAGGAACCCAATATCAGAAATAGGTGGATTTGCAGAAATTGTTTTAAAATAAACTTTTATTTTGAAAGCACGCCAAAATCTGCACTCCCACCATGTAAAGCATCCCCTCTCATGAGCATATTTCTAATTAAAGTTAGCTAAAACAATTATCTCTGCCTTTATCAAGAAGACTATGCGTACGTGCTGCCAAGAGGGGGTGCTTTTCCTTGCGGGGTGCAGATTTAGGCAATACTATGGTGCTGAATTCAGCACCCTGCTTTTGCTTTATTTCTTACAAGTCAGCATAGCCTAGAAAAGTATCTTGGGTATTTCCATTACATTTTCTAAGTAAAGTTACATTACATTACATTACATTACATTACATTACATTTGGCAGACGCTTTTGTCCAAAGCGACTTACAATAGTCAAGTACAATGTAAAATAAGTTTAAAGAAAAAACATCTTTGGATAGGGATAAAAGGAGGACAAAGGGGAATAATAGGATAGAGGAGTGAAGGAGAGGAAGAAGGAAATGAGGTTAGAAGTAGTTAGTGTGTTAGAGGTGTTAAGAGAGTAAGTGCTCTTTGAAGAGCTCTGTCTTCAGGAGTTTCTTAAAGATAGTGAGAGATTCTCCTGATCTGGTAGTGGAGGGTAGTTTGTTCCACTATTGGGGAACTCTGTATGGGAACAGTCTGGATTGCTTTGTGTGAGTGTTTGTTTGGCAAAGCGAGGCAACGTTCGCTGGAGGAGCGCAGCGGCCGGGAGGTAGCGTAAGCCTTCAGGAGCGAGTGCAGGTAGGAAGGAGCCTGTTCTGACATCACCTTGTAGGCGATTGTAAGAGTTTTGAATTTGATGCGAGCATCAACTGGTAGCCAATGGAGCTCAATGAGCAGCGGGGTGACATGTGCCCGTTTTGGCTGGTTGAAGACCAGACGTGCTGCTGCGTTCTGGATCATCTGGAGTGGTTTTACTACACAGGCCGGGAGGCCAGTTAGCAGGGCATTGCAGTAGTCGAGGCGTGAGATGACGACCGCTTGCACCAGGAGTTGGGTGGCCTGTTGCGTCAGGAACGGTCTAATTTTTCGGATGTTATAGAGCGCAAAGCGGCAGGACCGAGCAACTGAGGCCACATGGTGCGTGAAGGAGAGTTGGTCATCAACCATAACACCCAGGTTCCTAGCAACCTTTGTCGGTGAGAGAGAGAGAGTCGATACTTATAGAGAATTTGTGTTGAAAAGATGGTTTTGCTGGTATAACCAGAAGTTCAGTCTTTGAGAGATTTAATTGAAGGTGATGCTCCTTCATCCATGAGGATATGTCAGAGAGACACTGCGATATCCGTGCAGAGATTGAGTGATCTTCAGGTGAGAACGACAGGTATAGCTGGGTGTCATCAGCAAAGCAATGGTAGGAAAATCCGTGTGAGCGGATAACCTGACCAAGAGAGGTGGTGTATATGGAGAAGAGAAGGGGTCCCAGTACCGAACCTTGGGGAACCCCAGTGGATAAGGAGCGGGCTGAGGACAGCTGTCCTTGCCACGACACCTTGAACGAGCGCCCAGTGAGGTATGATCTGAACCATGACAGCACATTATCTGCGATCCCCATGTTTGAGAGTATAGTTAGGAGGAAGTCATGGTTGACTGTGTCAAATGCGGCCGAGAGGTCCAGCAGAATGAGCACTGAGGACTGACCTGCAGCTCTGGCAGTTTTCAACGCTTCAGTCACAGACAACAGAGCCGTCTCGGTAGAATGTCCTTTTTTGAACCCAGATTGGTTCTGGTCCAGAAGGTCATTCTGGGAGAGGAAGCCAGAGACCTGATTTAAAACTGCTCTTTCTAGTGTTTTAGAGAGAAAGGGTACTAGTGAGACCGGTCTGTAATTGTAAACCTGGGCGGGGTTGAGAGAAGGCTTTTTAAGCAGTGGTGTCACATGTGCTTGTTTGAAAGCAGTGGGGAATACACCAGAAGTTAAAGAGGCATTGATCGTGTGAGTGATAGCCGGAATGATTGCAGGTGCGATAGTTTGCAGTAGGTTTGAAGGAATTGGGTCAAGCGGACACGTAGTAGGACGGCTTTGTGTTAGGAGAGCCAGTGTCTCGTTCTCAGTGAGAGGAGTGAACGAGGAGAAAGCGACGCCTTCAGTGGAGGGACACCGGGCAGTAGAGGATGCAGTAGGACTGCTACATGTCGCATCAGTAAACTGGTTGCTGATGGCCGCCACTTTGCCAGTAAAGAATGAGGCAAGTGTTTCAGCCGTAAGGCAGGTAGCCGGAGGAGGAGGCGGAGGGTTGAGTAGTGATTTAAATGTAGCAAATAGTTTCCGGGAGTCTGTGAGAGAGCAGAATTTGTTGTGATAAAATTCAGCTTTAGCAGTAGTGAGGTTGGCTGAGAAAGAAGCCAGGAGCAGTTGGTAATTTTTTAGGTCTGCTTGTTTTTGGTTTTTTTGCCATTTTCTTTTGGCAGCTCTGAGTTTGGAGCGTAGTTCCCTGAGCGTGTCATTTTTAAGCCATGGCTGCGGTTTGTTTGAGCTAATGGCTTGAGATGTAAGAGGACAGAAGTTGTCCAAACAGGAGCTTAGTGTGGAGCAGAGAGTGTCAGTGGCATCATTTACATTGAGTGATGAAAATGAGCCTGGTGGAGGCATATTGTCAGTCACCAGCGAGGAGAACTGGTCTGCTGAGAGATCTCGAAGATTTCGGCAGAACGAGACCATCGTAGGAGTAGCTGTGGGTTTATTTGAAATATGAACATTGAGTTTCATAAAGTAGTGATCTGAGACGTGCAAAGGAGTGACAGTTAGAGAGTCGGTGTCACAGTTACGAGTGAAGATCAGGTCTAGTTGTTTGCCAGCTTTATGTGTTGGAGGGCTGGGGACCTGCTCCAGTTCGAAAGACTGCATGAGGGATAGGAAGTCTGTGAAGCTGGTATTGTCATGGTGGATGTTCATATCCCCTAGAATGAGCATGGGACAATTTTGCTCAGGGATAGAAGACAGTAGCATGTCAAGTTCATGCGTGAATTCGCCCATTTGTCCAGGAGGATAAAGCCAAGAAGACGTGGGTGCGTGCTCCTGAGAGAGGGTGCTTTTCCTGGCGGGGATGCTGAATTCAAAAAAACAATATACTGCAATAAAAACGACTTTTGGGTAATGTCTTTTTCTGCCATCAGACTGAAAGGGTTTGGGTTGTGTTATTTTATATTAACTGCTGCAAAAAAACGTCTATAAAACGTAAAATTTCATTCTTTTAATAAAATAAGAATAAGAAGTGCTTTCAGCAGAATTGACATGCCAATACATAAATAATAATAATAATAATAATAATAATAATAATATTTTTTCTTTGCTTTAATTAATGTCAAACCCACTCCTATGTGTTGCAGTATACTATATAGAACCGTAGTTAGTAATTCTTCTGGAGGAATTCTTTAAATCTGATGTTTTTGGCACAATTGAAGCAGATTATGGAGGTGTGTGACTCAGCAAGCACATGTAACACAAGGCTTATTCATCAGTCACTGTCTGGACCAATCCCAGCCAGCCTCAGTTCCACAGCATCATCTGGATTCAGAACGGCGTCTCTGTGGAACAGTGGAAAGTCACCATGCGTGAAGGAACATGGCAGTAAATCTCACTACGTCACATCTCTGTGGTTATTCGATTCAACAAAACTACAGAACGAAATTACTGGCTTATATGGGAAACATGCTCTTCTAATCGGGCAATAAAACTACGGCATGACATCCATGACAAGATTTCAGAAGTTGCTTTGAAAGTCAAAGTCAAAGTCAAAGTGGTTTTTGTTGTCATTTCAGCTATATACAGAGCACACAGTGAAACGAAACAACGTTCCTCCAGGGACCATGGTGCACATAAACACAGTGTAGACAGAACAATAGTGCAACAGTACAAAAGTGCAGACAGACAATACAACACAATACAGACAAAGAATAATAAATATATATTAAATATATTGGGTTTTTTTCCCTTAGGGCAAAAGTTTGACATTATTTCTGTAGTCACAGATATGTCCTTCATAGGCAGGCAAGGATATAAAAAAAACAAAATAAAACAAAAATCAATACAGTGCCTGTTGAAAGTGATACTTTTCCTACATTATAAATGAATAGTGAAGTGATCTATCAAACTATGAAGGAACACATAAGGAATCATGTAGTAACATGTAATAAAAAAGTGTTAAACAAACCAAAATACACTTTTAACTTGAGTGGATTCTGAGGCTGGTAACTCTTATGAACATATCCTGTACAACAAAGGAAACCCTTGCTCTTCCTTTCCTGGCGTGGTTCTGATGAGAGCCAGTTCCATCATTATAACATTTGGTGGTGCCTGCTTTGAAGAATTTATAATATAAAACCTATTCTGGTTTGTTTAACACTTTTAGTTTTCTAAATAATTTATATTTACATGTTTTTGATGAGTTTAGTATTAATCTACAATACAGAATATTTTAAAATAATGAAAAAAACACATTATAATGATTGTATTATATTATGAATGTTTGACTAGTTATGTATATGTATAAGTATATAAGTATATGCCCTACAGATTTCTTTAGATTTGATTTATTTCATATTATCAAAGACATTTTGTCACGCAGACCAGATACACAACAGACTTACATGGATACCAGACACACAGTTTACTAAAAAATGGGCTAGGTTTAAAGGAGTAGTAAGGGACAGGCAAGGTCAACAACAGTATGGCAGCACATATCAAATAATCAACATACCAGAGTGTAGTCATGTAAAACAGGGTCATACATGAAAAATCCAGTAAATAAGGGGCAAGCGCAATAGAGTAGAGAAAAATACAAAAATAGGTTAGCAGTGAAATTTTACAAGGTCAGTAACAAAGACAATAAACAAAGAAAACGCGTTGTAAAAGAGCTAGATAACTAGATTCAGTAATCGGCAGAGAACAGAGCAAACAGAGGGGTATTTATACTAGGCAGGCCAGGTGAAAACAATCAGTAACTGGGGGAGTGAGAACACTGAGTTAGGGAAGTCCGGTAAGAGAGTGCATGCTGGGAATTGGAGTCTTTGTTGTGTAGTTCAGAATCCAGAGCAGACAAAGGTAATCTGAGTGAATACATAAAACCTTTTCACTAATACATTATGCTGTTGACCAAAAAAACTGTACATGGAAATAGTGTAACAAAGATAGCAAACAAACAAGAATACAATATAAATGTAGGTTGGCCTGAGCAGGATATTTTTCCAGGTCATCAAAGGGGCGGAGCTTAGCATAACTACTTATTTTTTTCAGTTTTTGCCCCTCTTGAACTCTCTTCTCTCTTCTTTAATATTTTTTTTTTATCGCTTGGTGATTTCTGGTTACTATGTGATTCTCTCTCTCTCTCTCTCTCTCTCACTATCTCTCTCTCTCTATATCGCTCTCTTTCTCTCTGTCTCTGTCTCTCTTTCTCTCTGTCTCTGTCTCTCTCTCTCTCTCTGTATCGCTCTCTCTGTATATATATATATATATATATATATATATATATATATTCCTCCCTTCTCCTTCTTATCGTTCTCCTGGTTCTTATCGTTGTAATGAACAATAATCCAAGAAAGATTGAATTTAGTATTGATTTGTACATGCTTTCCTGTTGTGTTAATAGAACATCAAAGGCAACATCCACTTTTTCCACGAAAACATGCACCCCTGAATTTTCACCTGCGGCTGGTTTTTAAACAAGTCAAATTTGGCGGGAAAACCTCAAATCTGGCAACTCTGGCAGCAGAAGACTTGATCTGCTGTGGTATTATTATTATTAATGTATTAATGTATGTATGTCAGTTCCACTCTGTTCTCAGCATGATGTAAAACACCATGGTGTTTAAATCCCGGTCTGTTTGATTACCCTGACAGAACAATTCCAGCGTATAGATCTAAAGCACACGCAGGCAGAGCTGCTTAATGTGCTCCACCGCAGAGTTAATGTATTCAGATTCAGTGCGGTTAGAGAAGATGTCACAGACATTTCATTTCTGAGCTTTCTCTGCATGTATAAAATACTCCTGACGTGTTATGTATATTTAGATTAAATGTAATTTTAAGGTCAGTACAGCTCCAGACAGTGGCCATATTATATATATATATTTATATTTATTAACATGGGAAAAGCAGCTTGGAGTCACTTAGTCATTTTAAATTATATTTCTCTCCTTATTTTATTTTGTAATAGTTTTGTATTATTGCTTATTTTGATTAGTTTCTTTTATTATTATTATTTCTAATATTTATTATTATTATTATTATAAATGTTATTTATTTATTTATTGCATTATCTAAAAGTTAGTTTTAGCTTAATTTTAACACTTGTATTTGTATCTTATCTTGTTTTGATCTTAATTTATTATCAATTAAACCAAGTTTTATTTTTTTATTTTTGTATTACTCTTATTTTTATCTATTTTTATCTTTCCTTTACTGTTATTTTAAAATAATTAAATGTAGTTATTATTTTCTTTGTTATGTCAATCCCTGTTTTTCTCAGCTAAAAGGAAAATAAGGGCTGCCCTCAATGTAAGTTGATTGATTGATTGATTGATTGGTTGATTGATGACTTACAACAGAATATCTCAATTAATTTATGAATTGACAGTAGTTAATTAACATTTTTAATCATTACACATTTTAAACAATATCTCAATTCATTCTTAAGCATTAAAGTTAAGTAATGTTTATTAATGTCTTAACTAATGTCTATAACATTAATATTACCAGAGGGGGCGGTTGTCCCCCCTGCCCCCCTGTCCTTGAGTTTGTCAGAGGCTCAGTCCATGTGGGCTTTCTTCTTTCTACTGATTAAATATTTTTCTAAGAAAGGGTAAGATAAATAACAGAAGGGTCATATCTTACACCCTGTACAAGTCACATCACAATGCTCATTGCTATCTTACACCCCATCAACAGTATATTTTCACTCCTTCCACTTGCGTGGTTTAAAAAGCAACAGAGCTTCTGAATATATCTACACTGATTTAAACCGTGGTGGTCTGGAAATGAGGTGTGTTCAGGTACAAAAAAATTCTGGTGTATTATTATTTCTATCTTGGCATCAGAAAACACAGGTGCACCACTGACCGAATACAACCTAGATAGTCATCAGCAGTCAGACGTTTATTGCTATCTTTGCAGTGAATCAGTTTCCTCTGCTAAGAAGCGTTTGTTGGACACGTCCAGGTAGCTGCATCATTAAAATAGCAATCCGCCAAAGTCAGAGCTCACCTGACTCTTAAAAGGAATGATTGGTTTATTTCACCTAATGCTCAAAATACGGCCATAATTAATTAAGAGAATTAGTACATGCATTTTGCATGTTTCGAGTCACACAAGGTGTACTTTTCCCGTTGTTATGATAGCAAAGACACACTGACACACCCATGGTTTTTCATGCAGTGGAGATTATGGGTTTTCTCTATTAAGGATTATGGCTTTAACTTTTATGCAATGAAAACATTTAGCGTGACCTATAAAATGTTGTTGGCATGATAAAATACATTTACCCTTCAGAACAGCACATGCTGATATTTTAAGAAGCATAAAGAGTAATAAAGTGCATAGCTCTGCTATGAAACCTCCAGCTGTAGGAAAGCAATTAAAATGAAGCTCATGCTCTCAGAGAAGGACTGCTTTCCTCCCCATAGTCTTCTTTCTGCATGAAAGACATTTGATTGCTCCGCAGATGAAGGGGAATCGACACGAGTCGTCTTTTCTCCAGTGAATTTATGATCAGGGGAAGTGCTCTAACTTCAAGGACAGTGAATCATGTCGGAGTCGCGGCACTGAATCCGGGCAGACAGGAATTCACTTGAAGAGTTTAGTTAAGCTACCGCCGCAAAGATTCCTCAAACTTCACTAAAGTAAATCTGCTTAAAGGTTAAATTCGTAATACAGTACACTGTCAATTCCAGAATGATGAAAAAACGTATAAAATAAATAAAATAGTTAGCGGTGTCAATCAATTAAATGAATCACAATTAATCACATGTTTTTCTCTTTCCTAAGACTAAGCTTTTAATAATGGGTATTTGGGTAATGGGTGTCAATCAGAGAGAGGGACGAGAGAAGGGACAGAGAAAGTGTGAAGAAAAGAGAGAGAGGGAGAAAGAAGGAGAAAGCGATAGATATACCTACCTTTACTATTATCCAGGGAGTTGCCTGGGTGTGTAAAGATCTGGGGCTCAGCCCAGTTAATTATATATATATATATTGTGGCGTGAGGAGGCGGGGGAGTTGTGGGTCCGCCCCACGCCAGAGCGCAAAGCCATGCCTGTCTCAGCTGGCCCGCATGAGGGCTGATTGAGCCGCCAGTTGAGACAGGCATATATACTCAGCCTCCGTCATCATTTGAGAGGACTTTGACTGGGGAGCTGAGGGCTGAGGCTGCGCAGACGCTAAAACAAAAGAAACTAAAGAAACTACTGAACTATAGAGCCCCACTGGGCTAGCATTATGTTTTGAGTTGTTTTTGGGTGTGGCATTTAAAATAAAGGTACGTTTGAGTTCATTTACTCCCCGTGTCTGTGTTCTCTGTGAGCTTCCTCCTTCCGGGTCACAGTGGTCACGCCCCTAACCCCAGGGGCCTACCACAGTGGTGGAGAATGCGGGAACCCGCCGCTTTTGGGTGGGGTCCAGTGACCTTGTTGGAAGGAAGCTGCGGAGCGGAGCACGGCACGGGGTGGTATTGGGCTCAAATCGTGCCTTGGTTTGGCCGCCCAAAGCCACACCTGAGTTTCGTTTTGCCTTTTTTTTTTTCTAAAAAAAAAAAAAAAAAAAAATGCCTCGCGGGAGGAAAAAGGGGAGGCCCGCCCCCCGGCTACTCACCGCCTCTCTGGTGTGACGCCGGGGAGCACCTGTCCCGGTGCCCCGAGCCGCCGCTCCACCTGTCCCGGTGCCCCGAGCCGCCGCTCCACCTGTCCCGGTGCCCCGAGCAGCCGCTCCACCTGTCCCGGTGCCCCGAGCCGCCGCTCCACCTGTCCCGGTGCCCCGAGCCGCCGCTCCACCTGTCCCGGTCCCCCGAGCAGCCGCTCCACCTGTCCCGGTGCCACGAGCCGCCGCTCCACCTGTCCCGGTGCCCCGGCAAACCAAAGAGAGAGAAAAAGAGAAAGAGGGAGAGAAATAGAGAGAGATAGAGAGAAGAAAAGAGAGAGAGAGAGAGAGAGAGAGAGAGAGAGAGAGAGAGAGAGAGAGAGAGAGAGAGAGAGACTAAGAGGTCAAGCCCAACTTGTGAAAAGTGAGGAGCCCAACTCATGAAAAACAACCCCACACCATAATCCCCCCTCCACCAAACTTTACACTTGGCACAATGCAATTGGACAAGTACCATTCACCTGGCAACCACCAAAAGAGAGAAAGGAGGGAGGGGGGGGGAAAGAGAGAGAGATAGAGAAAGAAAGAGAGAGAGAGAGAGAGACTAAGAGGTCAAACCCAACTTGTGAAAAAAATACACCAAAATTCCCCTCTACCAAACTTTATAGTTAGCACAATGCTCTAAGAAAAGTACAGTTTTCATGGCAACCACCAGAAGAGAGAGAAAGAAAGAAGGAAAGAAAGAAAGAGGGAGGGAGAAGGATAGAGATACTGTAGGTATATCTTCCTTCTACTGGATAAAGGGGCTAAGGGACCAGCCCACATCATAAAAAACAGCCCCAGACCATGATCCCCCCTCCACCAAACTTTACACATGGCACAATGCAGTCAAACAAGTGCCATACTCCTGGCAAACCAAAGAGAGAGAAAAAGAGAAAGAGGGAGAAAAATAGAGAGAGATAGAGAGAAGAAAAAAAGAGGATCAAGCCCAACTTGTGAAAAAAAAACCCACCATAATCCCCCCTCTACCAAACTTTACACTTGGCACAATGATCTAAGAAAAGAACAGTTTTCGTGGCAACCACCAAAAGAGAGATAAAGAAAGAAAGAAGGAAGGAAAGAAAGAGGGAGTGAGTGAGAAAGAGAAGGAGAGAGATACTGTAGGTATATCTTTCTTCTACTGGATAAAGGGGCTAAGGGACGAGCACAACTCATGAAAAACAACCCCAGACCATGATCCCCCCTCCACCAAATTTTACACTTAGCACAATGCAATTTGGCAACCACCAAAAGAAAGAAAGGAGGGGGGAAAAGAGAGAGAGAGAAAAAGAGGAAGAGAGAGATGTAGAACAGTTGTTCAGTTGCAAGAGAAATATATATTCATATTCTATCCCGACATACAGTGGGAAAGTGAGTAGGAGAAGCAAAGAGGAACCAAAGATCACAGTATAAAATTTTTTTGCAGCTCCTTGCAGTCAGATCAGATATATGTAAAGCATTTTGGCCGTGCCCAATATTATTATGTTTACCGAAAAAAGCCACTGCATACATAAAAAGCAGCTGATTCCTAATGTGAAATATGGCTGTGGATCATTGATGGTTTGGGGCTGTTGTATGGGGCTGTTACTGGTGCAGAAACTTCTCATTAAAGTCAGTGGTATAATGTATTCCACTGGATACCAGCAGATCTTAGCGTGAAATCATCGGCCTCTGCTAGAAGGCTGAAGCATGGCCGTGGGTGGACTTTTTAAGCAAGATAATGACCAACGCAGGAATGGCTGCGGTTCCAGATTTAAAACAAACTCAGATCTTGTGGTGTGTACTGAACAGAGCAGGTCAGATGAGAAGAAAGACTCTAAGAATATGCAGGAAAGGGAAGAGTGGTCCAAAATCCCTTTAAAAAAATGTGTGTTCAACCTTGATATCTATTGCAGAAAGTAGCTTAAAGTTAAAGCTTCATTCCTAAACCTGAAACATGATCAGGCATCTCACTTCTCCTGCGAGCTCCGTGATTCTCTCGTATATTGATACCCAGCTAACAGAGAACAATGTAAGAACTTTTAGCAACATTTTAAAATGTTTCCAGGAGAGTTTTTAAGAAATTTTAAGAAACAATTTTCCAGGAACATTCTAAAAAACGTGTGACATAATAATGGTTTAAAATTATACAGTTTTTATATCCTGATTGGTCTGAATTTGTGTTCATTAGACCTATCAGTGAGCTCTGTCAGCGGGATTTACATCCTGATTGGCCTTAGTATGTATTTATCAGACCTATCAGTAAGCTTTGTGGGCGGGGTTTACATCCTGATTGGCCTTAGTATGTATTTATCAGACCTATCAGTAAGCTTTGTGGGAGGGATTTTCATCCTGATTGGACTGAATACTGTATGTGTTCTTCAGACCAATCAGTGAGCTCTGTGGTCAGAATTTACATTCGGATTGGTCTGAATATGTGTTCATTAGAAGAAGAAGAATGGTGAGAACAGTCAAGGACAATCCACAGACCACCTCCAAAGAGCTGCAGCATCATCTTGCTGCAGATGGTGTCACTGTGCATCGCTCAACAATACAGCGCACTTTACACAAGGAGAAGCTGTAAAAGGTATTTAAGGTGGGAGAAGCCATTTCTGCAAGTACGCCACAAACAGAGTCGCCTGAGGTATGCAAAAGCAAAAGCCCACCTCAGGCGACTCTGTTTGTGGCGTGCTTGCAGAAATGGCTTCTTTCGCATCACTCTCCCCATACAGCTTCTCCTTGTGTAAAGTGCGCTGTATTGTTGACTGATGCACAGTGACACCATCTGCAGCAAGATGATGCTGCAGCTCTTTGGAGGTGGTCTGTGGATTGTCCTTGACTGTTCTCACCATTCTTCTTCTCTGCCTTTCTGATATTTTTCTTGGCCTGCCACTTCTGGGCTTAACAAGAACTGTCCCTGTGCTCTTCCATTTCCTTACTATGTTCCTCACAGTGGGAACTGACAGGTTAAATCTCTGAGACAACTTTTTGTATCCTTCCCCTGAACAACTATGTTGAACAATCTTTGTTTTTAGATCATTTGAGAGTTGTTTTGATGAGCCCATGATGCCACTCTTCAGAGGAGATTCAAATAGGAGAACAACTTGCAATTGGCCACCTTAAATACCTTTTCTCATGATTGGATACACCTGGCTATGAAGTTCAAAGCTCAATGAGGTCAGTAAAAAGTAGTTCAATAAAATGATAAGGGTGCCCATACTTTTGCACTGGTCAAATTTTGGTTTAATGCATATTGCACATTTTCTGTTAGTACAATAAACCTCATTTCAATCCTGAAATATTACTGTGTCCATCAGTTATTAGATATATTAAACTGAAATGGCTGTTGAAAACACCCAAATATTTAGAACTAAAAATTATTAGGATTAATAGGGGTGCCCAAACTTTTTCATATGACTGTATACTCTAATCTTTATAGATATAGAACATGCTTTAATATAGTGGCATAATCAGTATATATTCTACTTCTAGCTTTGTAGAAACACCAGTGTAAGTATACAGGTTTGTTAGGAAGAGAGTAAATATATAATTAAAAGCATTATGTGGTGAACAGACGTTTAGCTTTATATAGATTGTTCTAATTACATTAGCCTGTGTGTGACATGCTGTACATCTAAATTTATATCAGTGTGAGGCAGGAAATTAGTGGCTGGCCGGAGGTACAGTGTATGAGATTCTCATTAAAATATCTGTCTATGCCTATTTTCTACCATTATAATAATATCAAGCTAATTCTGCTAATGCTACACAGATGCACTAACTACTTGTCCATAAGCAGCCAAAATTCTATTAATATCCCCATAATGATTTAAGTTTTATTAATCTGCTCACGCAGGGTCAGCTGTTTCATTGCATTTATACACATCTGTCTCATTAGTCTGCCGGAACATTATGTACACTCAAAATTCCCCAAATGTTGACCGAGCTGAGAGAAGAGACGGGTTTACAGAAGCTATCCTCTCCACCAATACAGACTGACATTTTCAGAATAATCCCCACAGATTTCTACAGCAGCCCATCTCCAGCCTCATCTCAACACATCTGACATTTAAATCAATACGTGTATTTGCTCCATAACCCAATAATAATATTATGAAAGGGACTGTAACTTATGCAATAACTTTAGATAAGATTACATAAGAGAAGTCCTTCAAAAGAACAGCTGGTACAGCTGACACAAACGCAGTGCCCAGGAGAGATCTGATCTAAACATATTCAATTATGGTATAGAGATCAATAAACTACTATTATAATATGCACATCATAATCTGGGGGATCAATTGCTACAAATATACTCTAGTATCTGGAATTAAGCAGGTTTTGTTTGAAAAATTATTGATTTGGCTTTAACCTTGACCATCTCTTATGCAAATGTAATATATTTTAATACGACTCTGGAAAAAATAAGAGACCACCTAAAAATGATGAGTTTCTTTGAATTTAACAAATTAAAAACCTCTGGAATATAATCAAGAGGAAGATGGATGATCACAAACCATCAAACCACCAAACTGACCTGCTTGAAAATTTGCACCAGGAGTAAAGCAGCATAAAGTTATCCAAAAGCAGTGTGTAAGACTGGTGGAGGAGGAGAACATGATGCCAAGATGCATGAAAAAAACTGTGATTAAAAACGAGGATTATTCCACGAAATATTGATTATTTCTGAACTCTTAAAACTTTATGAATATGAACTTGTTTTCTTTGCATTATTTGAGGTCTGAAAGCTCTGCATCTTTTTTTTTTTTGTTATTTCAGCCATTTCTCATTTTCTGTAAATAAATGCTCTAAATTACCAATATTCTTATTTAGAATTTGGAAAAACATATATACAATATGTTTAAATTGCCACCTATAAATAGCCACGTTTTCCAGAGTTATATATGAAACTGCCATATATGAAATATATGGCCATATAAATTAAAACATATTATGAGAGAATGTGGAACAATTTCATATAATGACTAGGGCTGTCAATGTTAAAGTGTTAACACGTGATTAATTTGGGATCTGGTCTCGATTTGACTCAGCTATCAAATATACTTCTTTTTAATTGAGCTAAACTGCTGATAAGGCACAGTTTAATCTGATATATTAGCCAGATGAAATACAGCTATGAACAAATGCTGTCTCTGCTGCTCCATGCTGTTTACACACACTGTATGTGCAGCGTTCACTGCTCATTTACTACATCTGCACTGCACATCCTATTAAAACACTGTGTTTAAAAGCGCAGCAGCACATTTTCAGTGTTCTGTGTTGAAGCAGCTTCACACTGCACAAATATACAGATATATATATATACACACTGGAACACAGAATCTTCTCACTATATTTACTTTCTTGCTCTTACACCAGACAGCTCTGACCAATCAGAGGAGACTCTGATGTGCTTGCGTGGTTTATTGGTGCACATTTTAGTGCGTTTAGGTTTAGGCATCATAGAAACGTTCACAACTACACAGACAAACCAAGTCTCCCTGAAGCTGCGGGAGTCTCCCGCATTTCGGTAGTGGCCCCTGATGCCCACGAGTCACATATAATCTCCCGGAATTCAGAACGAGTGCCCCAAACGCCACACAGGCCACAGACTTTTATTCTCTAATCGCGTGTGGGAAGGAGAGAGAGAAAACAGAGAGGGTTCTGATTGGCCTGTTCTCTGCAAAGAGTCTGTGAGACAGCCAATCAGTTTTTTTAGTGTGGGCGGGCAGTGTTTTTCCCCCCGCCCGGACGGGATTTGTTCAGTGAGTGAGAGAAAGCAGATCATGGCGGAGGCTATACTAATAATTATTGTAATATGATATGAAATGTTTTTGATGTTGTGCAATTTTTCGTGATATTGTAACTGTCATTTTTTGTCAAATAAAGGCTTATTTTCCAAAAAAAGGAAAATTAAAAAAGTATAATTAATTAATATGAAAGTAAAGTTTCGTTGTCCTTGGGGGGGGGGGGGGGGGGTGACTTGTGATGTCTGACTACAGGTGTGAAAACGCACAAAAAAGCACAAAATGACTGTATCTCAGAAAGCTGCGGGAGAGCGGAGGTGTGCTATTTAACAAAGGTAAGAACTTTTTATCACATTTTAAGGCACCAAAAGTCCATTTACACCTTTAAAGTTCTCCTTTAGTCAAAGTCAAAGTGGTTTTTATTGTCATTTCAGCTATATACAGAGCACACAGTGAAACGAAACAACGTTCCTCCAGGGACCATGGTGCACATAAACACAGTGTAGACAGAACAATAGTGCAACAGTACAAAAGTGCAGACAGACAATACAACACAATACAGACAAAGAATAATAAATAACAAGACAGTGTGCAAATTATGCAGTGTGCAAAAAGTGTGCAAAAAAGACCAGTGAGGTAGTAATTACCTCTATTACACAGTGTGCAATAGAGTCCAGTGAGGTAGTAGGGTTTTTAGTGCTTTCCATTTTCTGGGGTAAGTGGGGTAAGAGTGTGTGTGCATGTACAGAAAAAACATCAGTTCAGTCTCTGCAGTTGAGGAGTCTGATGGCTTGGGGGTAGAAGCTGTTGCAGAATCTGGTCATGCTGGACCGGATGCTGCGGTACCTTCTTCCCGAAGGCAGGAGGGAGAACAGTTTGTGTGAGGGATGAGTGGGGTCATTCACAATGCTGGTTGCTTTGCGGATGCTGTGGGTGGTGTAAATGTCCGTGATGGAGGGGAGAGAGACGCCGATGATCCTCTCAGCTGTCCTCACAATACGCTGGAGGGTCTTGCGGTCAGAGACGGTGCAGGTCCCAAACCAGGCAGTGATGCAGCTGCTCAGGATGCTCTCAATGGTCCCTCTATAGAAGAGTGTGAGGATGGGTGGAGGGAGACGGGCCTTTCTCAGCTTCCGGAGGAAGTAGAGACGCTGCTGGGCTTTCTTGGCTGTAGAGCTGGTGTTCAGGGTCCATTTTGTTGAATCACCATTTTGTTGAATCACATGTACTGAGCCTTCCCCAATCTCCTCCAGCACTGTTCCCTCTGCTCCGCTCTCAACACACTTTTACTGATTTTACAGATGAACTTTTGGGCTAATGCATCGTTCACTCCTCATTTCCACTGACAACAAAAAGACTTCTGACGGCGCAGGACGTGTGCAGATCATGTGTATGGAAAAAGGCATCAGCGTGATCCAACAGCTGACGTTTTACAAAATACTCTGAACTCAAATACACTCCTACATTTTGCTGTGTATTGACTGTAGATTAATACTAACGCCACCCCTAACTATGAGGAAAATATATAAAATTATTTGTATTTCTCAGTGAGCTTTATGAGGTAGAGTCTCCTGGAATTCAGGCTTTCAGTTAACAGCTGTGCTGAACTCATCAAGAGTTAATTACTTGAATTTCTTGTCTCTTAATAAAGTGTTTGAGAGCATCAGTTAAAGTAAAGTAGTGAAGAGGTAGAGTTACAGGTATACAGTGAATAGTGAATATTTCAGTAATGTTGTAATCCAGATTATGAGAAGCAACAACTACTCAACTAAGTACAGAAAAAATGAACATTTCAAGAACTTTGAAAGTATGCTCAAGTGCTGTCAAAAAGTCAAAACACTGATGATGATGGAACTGGCACTCATCAGAGCCGCTACAGGAAAGGAAGAGCAAGAGTCCTCAGAGTTATGGGCCTGAGAAACTGCTTAAAGTAGATAGCACTCCAAATAAGAGCATCTTTAAATGCTTTAAAAAGGTAAAAAGTATTGTATTGTATATATTGTTTGCAGTTCTTTTCGGCAGGTGTGACTCAGGTTTGGACATGAAAGCATCCCCTTTAAACAATCCCAAACCAACTCGGGAGAGATTCTTATTCTGTTTGTGACCCGACTATCAAATATACTCCTCATGTTTGAGTTAAACGGCTGTTCAGGTGCAGTTTAACCTGATTTATTACTCTATAGCAATAATAATAATGACTATGACTGAACAGAGAACCTTCCTCCTGTATTTAAATTATTAGAGAACATGCAACTCTGGAAAACAATAAAATAACACAAATGATGAGTTTCTTTGATTTTACCAAATTAAAAAACCTCTGGAATATAATCAAGAGGAAGATGGATCACAAACCATCAAACCACCAAACTGAACTGCTTGAATTTTTGCACCAGAAGTAAAGCAGCATAAAGTTATCCAAAAGCAGTGTGTAAGACTGGTGGAGGAGAACATGATGCCAAGATGCATGAAGAAAACTGTGATTAAAAACGAGGATTATTCCACCAAATATTGATTTCTGAACTCTTAAAACTTTATGAATATGAACTTTTTTTCTTTGCCTTATTTGAGGTCTGAAAGCTCTGCATCTTTTTTTTTATTTCAGCCATTTCTCATTTTCTGTAAATAAATGCTCTAAATGAGAATATTTTTACTAGGAATTTGGGAGAAAAGTTGTCTGTAGTTTATAGAATAAAACAACACTGTTCATTTTACTCAAACATAAACCTATAAATAGCAAAATCAGAGAAACTCATTCAGAAACTGAAGTGCTCTCTTCATTTTTTTCCAGAGCTGTATTTATTATTTGAATTGGACAAATTGTGATTGATTCAAGTGGTTGACAGCAGTACATATAGACTTTAATTTTATGCCCCTGCCGTTGGAAAGGCTTTAACTCAGTAGAAGTTGGAAGAAGTTATTGTTTAGCCGATGATGTTCACGTCACAGTCCAGGAATTAGTTGAAATTCTCATCACGTCGTGTCTTTAGTACTTCCAGCCGGTCTGTGATTGAGCTGAGCTGCTTTCAGGGTGACTAAATTCATTATATACTATTTATGTTTCCAGCTGCATGAGGTTGCTCTTTGGCGATCAGTGGAAACAACTGCATTCATTTCTCACACACTGGTGCGAAAACAACAGCTGGTGAGTCGCTGGCGTGCACTCGCCAATTGCACGCATCTTCCAGGAGCGGGCAGAGTCTTTACAGAGGAAACAATGGAAGTGTTGATAAGGTGTGAAGCGGTCGCTTGTTAACAGGGAGAGGAATATGGGCGAGAGAGATAAGACAGCGCTTTCTGGAGGATCAGATGCACAGTAGTCCTGACGCACGGTCTGGACAGAGTGAGGTCCGCAGAGATAAAGCATCACTTCACTTTATGTGCTTTGATCTTCTCTGAAGATTGTGATCGTGCTCTCCTTCACTTCAGACGAATCTGCCTGAGCAGGTGGAGCGTATGTGCGGAGAGGACTGCCACAGGAACAGATATATATCATTATATATATCTAAAATGCATGCTCAATACAGAATGCTTCGAATTTACTTGATTTGTGGATCATTTACATGCATCAGCTCCATAGGATTTGCAGAAAAATGCACAGAATAAGTGTGGAAAGGCATTTGAAAATGTCATAGGCATTTACATACAGGCCTTTACATATTTCTTTAGTTTTTGCATTTTTGCCATAATTACCTTTTTCATATTATGAAATAAACCTTAATATCAGACATATACAGCTCTGGAAAAAAATAAGAGATGAGTTTCTTTGATTTTACCAAATTATAAACCTCTGGAATATAATCAAGAGGAAGATGGATGATCACAAACCATCAAACCACCAAACTGAACTGCTTGAATTTTTGCACCAGGAGTAAAGCAGCATAAAGTTATCCAAAAGCAGTGTGTAAGACTGGTTGTAACAAGGAAGAGGAGGCAGGATGCACACGCAAGTCACATTTATTTTCCATAATGAAAATAAACAAAACACTAGAGACAAACTAAAAAGAATAAGGTTACTTCAACAAACTCTATAAAACAAGATAAAGTAAAAGACTTTAACAAACAAGCAAAATCATCAAACAAAGAAACCAACTAAAGAACACAAACCAGAACACTGTAGACAAAAAAACACAACAGGTCTGTGGCTAAACAAAATAGATAAACACAATCTGGACAGAGTGACATGACAAGATCAGACAAAAAGCGCGACAAACAACAAAGGAGCACATGGGGTATTTATACACAGGCACACACTAGGGACACCTGTGGAGGTAATGAGGGGGGCGGAGTTACAAATGAGACAGGAGGGGTTACAGATGACAAGGCGGGGCTAAGGCGGAGACAGGACCAAAACACAGTAGCACATGGCTGGGAAACATGACAGGTAAACAAAAGAGAATAGAGGACAGGAGCAGGAAGGAACCAAAAAAGGAAAGACACTGGACAGACACAGGCTAAGGTGTAACACTGGTGGAGGAGGACATTCAACCAAATATTGATTTCTAAACCCCTAAAACTTTTTTGTTATTTCAACCATTTCTGATTTTTTTTGCAAATAAATGCTATAAATGAGAATATTTTTATTTGGAATTTGGGAGAAATGTTGTCTGTAGTTTATAGAATAAAACAACAATGTTCATTTTACTCAAACATAAACCTATGATAATTTTATTTATTAAGGGGGAAAAATCTATCCAAACCAATCTTGTGCTCTTTGTAAAAAAAAAGTGTTTGCCCATCATAAATTAACTGTGATTAATCACCTTAGGGAAAGCTGAGTTCAATTTCACTACTAACCACAACCAGACCTGTAGAACCAAGAGAAAATCACTTAATAACTAAAAACCTGTCTGACAACATGAAGCAGATAAAAGATGAGAAAAAGATAAAACAGATGAGAAAACAGAAAAGTCATTGATCATCTATCCGTCTGGAAAAGATTTTAAAGTGATTTCTACAGCTTTGGGACTCCAAAGAACCACAGTAAGAGCTATTTGTAAGGGTTCAACCTGCACCATCAGCTGCCAGCAGAAGGCGGCAGCAGCGAGGCACTCATCCCCTGGGTTCCAGGGGTAATTAGTGCCAATTAGCTTCACCTGCAGGTTCCTGTATTTAAGGCTGTGTTTCCTGCTTGCCTGTGTCACACCTTTTTTGAGAGGCGACCGGTAAGGTTGCACCAGCCAGCAAAGAAAAGCAAAGAAAAGCAAAGACAAGCAGAGAAAAGCAAAGAAAAGCAAAGAAAAGCTAAAGCTTGACTAAAGACAAATAAAAAGGAAGGCAAAGCAAAGCCAAGAAGAAAAGCAAGGCTTGTTGGATCCTAAAAGTTTCAGGGGCTGAATTGTTTAGCGCCCCTTTTATTTTGTATAAAAGAAAAAGAGAAGGAAACACTTATTTCAGTTGTCTGAGTTTCTGGGAAAAGCTTTTTTAGTTTGAGCCACACCACATGTGGTGTCTCCTTTGTTTGTTTTCCCGCCTTTTTTCCCTACTAGCACTCTTAAGGGTGCAATTTTCTGTTTTCAGCAGTTTCCCCCATGGTGTGGTGGAAGAGCACTGGGCTGCTAAACCATAGTTTGCTGGTTCAAATCCAACCACCAGCAGCTACACCACAAGTGCAAAATCACTTCAACAAATCCCCCTCTATCAGTTACATTTGATCATTTCCTTTACTAAAACAATAAACAGTTATTTTCAATTTAAACATATGTGTTTCTTTTGGCATACAGCCACTTCAATTTAAAGCCTGTTCTCACAGGTTTTTCCTCTGCGCTTGGGTCCGTTCCCTGAACGTCCCGTAACAGAAAGGTGTGACCAACTATGGACCCAGCAGAGGTGGAACAAATCAAATCAGCCCTGCAAAATCAGGGTGCCACCCTAGGGCGTCATGATCAACTGCTGCAGCAGATGGCTCAGCAGCTGTCGGCTATAGTAGAGGCCATACGCCCTAGCACTGGGCCACCTTCTACCCAGCCTAGCGTGGGATCTCCCACAGAGGCCCTACCCAGCAATGAACCCATCCCTGTACATGTGGATACCCAGCTGGCTAACCCTGAAAGATATGCCGGGGATCCAGAAGGTTGCAGAGGTTTTTTGCTGCAGTGCTCTTTAATCTTTGAGCAGCAGCCATCACGCTTCCCAACAGAGAGGTCTAAGGTAGCCTACCTTATCTCTCTGCTAACGGGGCGAGCGTTAGCTTGGGCTACTGCTCTGTGGGAGCAGAACTCCCCGGACTGTGCCACAGGTGTGGGATTTGCAGCAGCCCTACGGCAGACTTTTCACAATCCCGTGGGAGGCAAGGAGGCGGCCACCCGCCTGTTGGCCCTTTCCCAGGGTTCTCGGTCAGTGGCAGACTATGCCATAACATTCCGCACCCTGGCTGCAGAGAGTGGCTGGAATGATGAGGCACTCAGGGCTGTGTTCCAGCAAGGGCTCAATGACCGGTTGAAGGATGAGCTCGCTACCCGAGAGCTGCCCTCCTCATTAGAGGGTCTCTATGACACATGCATCCGTCTTGATACTCGCATGCGTCAGAGAGACCTGAATCGGAAAGGTGGTTCTCGACCATTTACCATCCGTCCTTCCTGGCGCCCAACACTGGAGCAGCCTGAGCCCATGCAGTTGGGAGGTGCCTGCCTCCCCGTTCATACGACAGCCTCTCACTCTGTAGAGTCCAGGCAATCCCGCAACAAGGCTCGCCCATCGGGAAACGCTCCGGCCCTTCCCGGTCAGGGGGACTGGTGAAGGGCCCAAGCTCATCCTCCGTAACCTCGGGGCTTCAAGTGAGGGTCGATCTGGCATGGGGCCCTCACCATCGAACCACCCTACTTGCTTTTGTGGATTCAGGGGCTGCAGGGTGTTTTCTTGATGAATCCTTGGCAACTGGCCTGGGTCTTCCCGTGGAACCCCTTGAACGGCCCCTTCCCATCATGGCCATAGATGGCCGATCGCTGGGTACTGGCCACATCACTCACCGTACTGGACCAATCACATTGCAGGTGGGCTCTCATAGTGAGAACATTGTGCTGTACATAACCCAGGCCCCCCACCTACAATTAGTCCTGGGGTTTCCCTGGCTGGAACAGCACAATCCCCGGATTGATTGGTCTACTCGGTCAGTGTATGGCTGGGGCCCACAGTGCAAAGGACACTGTCTGGGCAATGAGGGGCCTAATCAAAAGGTTTCTGTTACCCTGGGTACTGAGACCCTGGACCTCAAAGGGGTACCACGGGAATACTGGGACCTCAAGGAGGTATTTAGCAAGAACAAGGCCAATGTTTTGCCACCCCACAGAGAGTTTGACTGCACAATTAACCTCCACCCAGGTACCACACCTCCCCGGGGGCGGTTGTTTGCGCTGTCAAGTCCTGAACGTTCAGCCCTAGATGCCTATATTCGAGAGGCACTGGAGAATGGCTTCATCCGCCCATCGTCCTCCCCTGCAGGGGCAAGCTTCTTTTTTGTTGGCAAGAAAGATGGGGGACTTCGCCCCTGTATAGACTATCGGGGCCTCAACGCAATCACTATCAAAGACCGCCACCCCCTGCCTCTTATGTCTTCTGCATTTGAGGCACTGCAGCAGGCCACTGTTTTTACCAAACTAGACCTGCGCAGTGCCTACAATCTGATACGCATTAGGCAGGGGGATGAATGGAAGACAGCGTTTATCACACCCACAGGGCATTATGAGTACCGGGTGATGCCTTTTGGCCTCATGAACGCCCCCGCGGTCTTCCAGCGCTTTATTAATGAAGTGTTGAGGGAGGCCCTTGGTCACTTCGCATATGTATACCTCGACGACATATTAATTTATAGTCAGTCCCTTGAGGAGCATATAGGGCACGTCAGGCGGATCCTACAGCTGCTGCTGGAGAACCGTTTGTATGTAAAACTGGAGAAGTCAGATTTCCACGTGTCCTCTGTATCTTTCCTGGGCTTTGTGGTGTCCAGTGGCACCATTCGCATGGACGCAGCCAAGATAAAGGCTGTGGTGGACTGGCCCCGTCCTACCTCTCTCCGCTTGGTCCAACGGTTCCTGGGGTTTGCCAACTTTTTCCGGCGCTTTGTACGGGATTTCAGTTCTGTGGCAGCCCCGCTTACTGCCCTTACCCGGAAGACCCCAGGCCCATTCCGTTGGACCACTGAGGCTCAAGAGGCCTTTGAGGACATAAAGGCACGGCTGACTTCTCCCCCGGTCCTCCAGCTGCCCGATCCTGAGGAGCCGTTTGTTGTCGAGGTAGATGCCTCTGATGTCGGCGTGGGAGCAGTACTCTCCCAACGCCTGGGTCCTTCCAAGAAGCTCCACCCTTGTGCATTCTATTCACACCGGCTCACCCCAGCCGAACGCAATTATGATGTGGGCGATAAGGAGCTTCTTGCGGTCAAGCTTGCCCTTGAGGAATGGAGGCACTGGCTTGAGGGGGCCAAAAATCCCTTTGTGGTTTGGACTGATCACAAAAATCTGGCCTATATCCAGCAGGCAAAGCGGCTAAACCCCCGTCAAGCTCGGTGGGCTTTGTTTTTTAGCCGCTTTGATTTTCTGCTGTCTTATAGGCCAGGGAGCAAGAACCTCAAGCCAGATGCCCTGTCCAGACTTTGGGCACCTCCGGAGTCCAACCCTGCTCCGAAGAGCATCATTCCCACTCCTCGCATCGTGGCTCCCCTTAGATGGGAGTTAGAAGGTGTGATACATGATGCCCTCCAGCGTGAGCCAGATCCTGGTGGTGGGCCACCTGGTAGGACCTATATTCCCGGAGATGTCAGGAACCAGGTAATTTCCTGGGGGCATACCTCCCCATTTTCAGGGCATCCAGGGGTGACCAGGACATTGGAATTCCTGAGAAGGCGATTTTGGTGGCCGAGCATGGAAAAAGACGTTCGTGCCTTCATAGCATCATGTGATGTGTGTGCACGTAACAAAACTCCTAGGTCTCGGCCCCAAGGTCTTCTTCATCCCCTGCCTGTCCCTAAACGTCCATGGTCCCATGTCTCCCTGGATTTTGTCACTGGGCTGCCCCCCTCCAGAGGCAAAACCGTCATCCTGGTCCTCGTAGACCGCTTCTCCAAAGCTTGCAAGTTTGTGGCCCTACCCAAACTTCCATCAGCCAAGGAGACAGCGGAACTCCTTCTTCAGCATGTGGTCAGGGTACATGGGATGCCTAGCGATCTGGTGTCCGACCGAGGACCTCAGTTCACTAGTCGCTTTTGGAAGGCCTTCTGCCAGCTAATGGGAGCCTCAGTAAGCCTCTCTTCTGGCTTCCATCCGGAGTCTAATGGCCAGACTGAGAGGGTCAATCAGGACCTGGGTAAGACTCTACGGTGTCTGAGCTCCACCAACCCCTCTTCTTGGGCAGATCACCTACCTTGGGCAGAATATGCCCATAATACCCTATGGCACTCGTCCCTGGGCATGTCACCCTTTGAGTGCCAGTTTGGGTTCCCACCACCCATGTTTGCTGACCAGGAACGAGAGGTTGGGGTGCCTGCTGCAAAACACTTTGTCCGGCGGTGCCGAAGGGCATGGCAGAAGGCCCGTGCATCCCTTCTGACCACAACTGAAGCCAGAAAACGTGTGGCTGACCGCAGAAGGCGTGGTGCACCGACTTTCCGCCCGGGCCAACGCGTGTGGCTGTCAACCAAGGACCTCCCTCTTCGGGTGGAGTCCAAAAAGTTGGCGCCGAGATTTGTGGGACCGTTCAAGGTAGAGAGACGCATCAACCCAGTCACCTATCGATTGCATCTCCCGCCGTCAATGCGCATACATCCCACGTTCCATGTCTCTCGCCTTAGGCCATTTCTTTGTGGTGCGGGGACCCCTCCAGCTCAACCCCCTGCACCTCGTCTTATTGACGGCTTCCCGGCTTATACAGTCCGCCGCCTCCTGGACTGTCGTAGGGTGCAGGGCGGCACCCAGTACCTAGTTGACTGGGAAGGGTATGGGCCAGAGGAACGGTCTTGGGTTCCGGCACGTCACATCTTGGATCCGGCCCTAATTCGGGAGTTCCGCAGGGGTCGTGCAGCTGGCTTGGGGACTTCTGGGGCCGTCCCTAAGGGGGGGGGGTCCTGTAAGGGTTCAACCTGCACCATCAGCTGCCAGCAGAAGGCGGCAGCAGCGAGGCACTCATCCCCTGGGTTCCAGGGGTAATTAGTGCCAATTAGCTTCACCTGCAGGTTCCTGTATTTAAGGCTGTGTTTCCTGCTTGCCTGTGTCACACCTTTTTTGAGAGGCGACCGGTAAGGTTGCACCAGCCAGCAAAGAAAAGCAAAGAAAAGCAAAGACAAGCAGAGAAAAGCAAAGAAAAGCAAAGAAAAGCTAAAGCTTGACTAAAGACAAATAAAAAGGAAGGCAAAGCAAAGCCAAGAAGAAAAGCAAGGCTTGTTGGATCCTAAAAGTTTCAGGGGCTGAATTGTTTAGCGCCCCTTTTATTTTGTATAAAAGAAAAAGAGAAGGAAACACTTATTTCAGTTGTCTGAGTTTCTGGGAAAAGCTTTTTTAGTTTGAGCCACACCACATGTGGTGTCTCCTTTGTTTGTTTTCCCGCCTTTTTTCCCTACTAGCACTCTTAAGGGTGCAATTTTCTGTTTTCAGCAGTTTCCCCCATGGTGTGGTGGAAGAGCACTGGGCTGCTAAACCATAGTTTGCTGGTTCAAATCCAACCACCAGCAGCTACACCACAAGTGCAAAATCACTTCAACAAATCCCCCTCTATCAGTTACATTTGATCATTTCCTTTACTAAAACAATAAACAGTTATTTTCAATTTAAACATATGTGTTTCTTTTGGCATACAGCCACTTCAATTTAAAGCCTGTTCTCACAGGTTTTTCCTCTGCGCTTGGGTCCGTTCCCTGAACGTCCCGTAACACTATTATTCGCTAATGGAGAAAAAAAACATGGAACACTGGCGAACCTTCCCAGGAGTGACCGGCCGACTTAACGAAATTACTCCAAAAGGGCATGAACAACTCATCCAGCAGGTCACAAAAAAACAAAGAAAAGAAACCCATGTGTAGGTGCGTTGGGCACGCATGGTGTTCCTGTATTGCCAAGATATCAAGGAGCATTTAACTGTCGACATCTGTCTAGGTTGTATTCAGTCAGTGGTGCACCTGTGTTTTTTGTTGCCAAGATATCAATATGCTTCCTTATTTCCAGAACATCACACCCATTGCGTAGACACATTCACAGGCACCATTGCTATTTAAATGACTCAGGCGGAAGGTGCGAAAATAGACTGTTGGAGGGGTGTAAGATAGCAATGAGCATTGCGACACATCTTGTGCAAGGTGTAAGATAGGACCTCAAGAGTAGAACAAAGTGTTATCAGTGCAGCCCGACCAATAAACCTTATATTATAAGTGAAACACGCAAATTTAACGCATCACTTTATTTGCCATAATGATTTCAATTTCCAGAGATAAACACTTTATTATAGACTGATATTATAGACATAGAACACCTTTAATCACCCTCATCTTTAAATACAGTTCACGCCTGTCATACAGGAACCGTCCAATTAGCAACTCCACCTCCGCCCTGCCACATCCACCCGGCATGACCTGTGAGCCAATTAGAGATAATAAGGATTGAACTACTTCCTTTCCACTGAAAGAACCGCAGAATCAACGTGTTATTCGTCAGATCAGGGGGGCTTAACCTTGAGGTGCCGACCACCACAGGGGTCACGACAGCGGTGCTAATTAATGATCCTGATTTTTTCTTTTACAGAGTCATTTTTACGACTCGTTCACTGACTCGTTCAACTCGACTCTTTAACTCTTTAACATTGATTCAGATTCACTCATGCACGTATTGGGATCTGCATGTCGAAGTTTAATTACAATTACTTTATTTTTGTATTTTTTGCACTATAGGGAGCACTGAATTATAAGGGACTTTATGCAACACTAGTAAGGAACAGGGGTGTCATGTTTTCCTTCTAATTCAGTGTGGGGGGACTTCGTTAAGGAAAGCTAAAAAGTAAACAAAACTGCAATTCTTAAAAACTAAAACATTTCCTTTCAAAGTTAAATAAGTGCTGGATGTTAATCTACACAGATTTCTCTGCTGAAAACTGTTTATTTGGGTGAGTAAAGCGCTTTCACTTATTTACAGTAAGCTTAGATTTCTAGATTTCCACTAACTGCTAGCGCTAGCCGCAGTTAGTGCTGGAAAATGCCACCTGACAGCGCTACACTGAGGAACCCTGAGTGTTCCAGTAAGCCAGGGCGATATTAGCTAGCACTTCGTCCCACGTAGCATGTTTTAATACGGTAAATACGCAGACTACCGATATATCTATCCGATATACTCACCTCTGAACAGCAAAATAGCGCTTAGCACGGTTAGCAGCTAATGCTAATGCTGCTTCAGCAGTGCTAGCTGCGGTTTGCAGCAGGCTACAGGCCGATAATACTCACCTCTGAACGGCAAAAGAGCTAGCGCTTAGCACGGTTAGTGGCTGTAGCTTATGCTGCTCCAGCAGTGCTTGCTGGGGTTAGCAGCAGCAGGCTACAGGCCAATAATACTCACCTCAGAACGGTGAAAGAGCTAGCACTTAGCACGGTTAATAGCTAATGCTAATGCTGCCCCAGCCGTGCTAGCCGGGGTTAGCAGCAGCAGGCTACAGGCCGATAATACTCACCTCAGAACGGTGAAAGAGCTAGCACTTAGCACGGTTAATAGCTAATGCTAATGCTGCCCAAGCAGTGCTAGCCGGGGTTAGCAGCAGCAGGCTACAGGCCGATAATACTCACCTCAGAACGGTGAAAGAGCTAGCACTTAGCACGGTCAATAGCTAATGCTAATGCTGCCCCAGCAGTGCTTGCCGGGGTTAGCAGCAGCAGGCTACATGCCGATAATTACTCACCTCAGAATGGCGAAAGAGTTACATTACATTACATTTAGCACTTAGCGCCATTAGCGGGTAATGCTAATGCTGCTCCAGCACTGCTTCAGGCCGATAATACTCACCTCTGAATGGCTCGTCTATAGATTACTAAAACAGAGCTTTGTATCTTACACAAACATATATTTAAACACCACTCTTAATATATGGACATAGATGTCATATATTGCTTTTCTGTGTAGGAAGCACTGTTAGTTTATCTGTCTGCATTAAGTTAAAAGGTGGGCAAAAACTTGTCACACATTTTCAGAGCTTTTCTGCCATTTTTTTACTGTAATGTTACTGTCTAACCTTCCTGGAACCTTTCCTAAATGCTGCTGAACATTTTTACAACGTTCTCATTTATGTGGAAATTGTTTTTTTTATTTTGTGGAGTTATTTTTTTACACTTTACTGTTGTAAATATTATTTTAGGAATATTAGATTATTAGATTATTAGAGACATCAATGATATTTCTGCACACAAAACTGTCAGAAATCCAGGACACTAATGGCATATTTTTTATTTATTATTATTTTTTAAACGAGTAAAGTGAAAGTCAAGTGCATTCAGTGAAACGATGTGTGAAATGTTTGCGCCGGCGCTGACGGCTCAGTAATTGAAGGTTGGAGGTTCGGCTGCACTGAGAGAACAGAGCACTATGTGGACACTCTCACTGTGACCTGCTGTCTCCTGTTCACTGCAATTACTGTTTTACAGCTACTAAAATAGAAAAATGCACTCCGGACTCCAGCTAAAACTGATTCACAAACAGGGAAATGAATGCAGACAGGAAAACTAACACTGCGTTCCACACGGAAATGCAATATATCTCATATACACTGACTTAACAACTAAACAAATAGGGCACACACTGTAATATTTAGCTGTGGCATTGCTTCAATCACTTTTGCAATGTCTCAAGAATACCACTTTAAAATAAGGGTCCTTTAAAAAGGGTTTATGAAAAAAAAAAGTTTATTAATGGTTATTAATTAGGTTATAAAAAGGTTATTAACAAGCAGTTATATCACATGAATAACAAGGCCAACAGTGGCCTGTCGTGTATCAAATAGACTTACTTTGTCTTTTCCATCAGTCAGCATTATGTTACATATCTGTTAATAACTTTATTTACTATATTTTACTATAATAACATATAACTTATATACTAAACTGGCATTCTATATTATTCATTATTATTAGATACGCTTAAAGGGTTATTTTTACTGTTGTTTATTCTATTTTAATGTTTATTAAGTGCTTATTAATGTTTTTTTATTAAGGTATTTACAACTTTATTATTAACCATTAATAAACTCTGTTATGAACTATTTATAAACATTTTATAAAGAGCCTTATTATAAAGTGGTTCCATCACATGATTTATTTCAATCCAGTGTTGCATTCATTTTTCACCAAGATCTCCCTGGTGAAAAAAAATATATATATACTTAATTGTACTTAAAACATATTGAGAAATGTTATATGCTATAAATATACCATAAAATAGATTTTTGTACTTACTTAAAATATATTAAAAGTACATTAATATTATGCTTTCATCAAAAGTAAAATTTTATCATACTTTTTAAAAAGTACAATATAGTGTATTTTAAATAAATCAACTACTACGAAGTACACTTTAAGTTTAACGCAATTCAATATACTTCTAAAATACTTATTTCCAAATATACTTTTGCACATTTTTAGATGTGGATTTCATTTTCCAGCTGGACTTGGCACACTGCCCACACTGTCAAAAGTTCCGATTGGTCTTATATTAGATTCTAATTTTCTGAGACACTGATTTTTGGGTTTTAATTGGCTGTAAGCTTCATAATCATCAACAATAAAATAAATAAACGCTTAAAATAGATCACTCTGTTTCACATTTTCAAATGAATTACTGAAATAAAGTAATTTTCCAATGATATTCTCATTTTTTGAGATGCACTAGTAGGTAACCTATCCTCCTCGAGTTTGGAGGTGTTGCCAGGAGCCAGGAGTCTAAGCTTTTCTACTCAACTCAGAGTGGTTATCTGAGCTACTGTAGCCTTTCTGTCAGCTCCAACCAGTCTGAACGTTCTCTGTTAAACTCTCTCGTCGAAATGTGTTTCTGAGGAAATTCACAGTTTACTGTAATCATCAAGCAAACAGACAATTCTGCAGGAATTCTCAGGAGATCAGCAGGTCTAGAAGGAGAAAAAACTCATACCAGCCAGAGATCACATATCTCCTCCATTCTGATGGATGATGTGAAGCTGATGTTATCTGAAGCTGCTGGTCCATATCTGCATCGAGTTACATGCTGCACTCTTGCTACATGGTGGGCTGATTAGATAATCATATGAAGGAACAGGTCTGCACGTATTCCTAATACGCTGCTCAATATATATTCTATCTGTTTTAAATTCTTCTCCAGTATTGTATATCAAAATGATTTAAAACATGAATGTGAATCTGACCTCAATATAGGTTTATAACCTTACAGAATGTCTTATACTGTATATAATACTGTATATAATAATATGCCCCACGGGCGAGAGGAGGCGACTGGTTTATATTCAGAGAAGGAAGTGTGTATATACAGTTATCTACATTCAAACCAGCCCCACAGCTTCCTGTCTTTCATCAACGCCTGACATTAAAAGCAGCTCAGATGACAAAACCATATGTTATATCAAGGCTGCTGCTGTAAAAGACCTTCTCATGAAAAGTAATGGGTAAGAAAATGATACAAGGACATGAAGATGAATGACTGATGAATGATGTTTCTGTAGAACAGAAACAGGAAAGATCTCTACAATTCAGAAGTTACAAAGTGGGAAAGAAGTTATTTGTGTAGATATATAACATACGTAGGAAGATACAGGGGTTGAACAATGAAACTGAAACACCTGTCATCATTTTAGTGGGATTTTAGGTTTCATGTCTAAATTGGAGCAGCCTGGTGTTCAATCTTCATTAATTGCACATTGCAGCAGTAAGAGCAGAGTGTGAAGGTTCAATTAGCAGGGTGAGAGCACAGTTCTGCTCTAAATATTGCAATGCACACAACATTATGGGAGACATACCAGAGTTCAAAAGAGGACAAATTGTTGGTGCACGTCTTGCTGGAGCATCTGTGACCAAGACAGCAAGTCTTTGTGATGCATCAAGAGCCACGGTATCCAGGGTAATGTTAGCATCCCACCAAGAAGAACCAACCACATCCAACAGGATTAACTGTGGACGCTGTAAGAGGAAGCTGTGTGAAAGGGATGTTCGGGTGCTAACCCGGATTGTATCCAAAAAACATAAAACCACGGCTGATCAAATCACGCAGAATTCAATGTTCACCTCAACTCTCCTGTTTCCACCAGAACTGTCCGTCACCACAATCAATTATTGTGCTCTAAAACCAGGTGTTTCAGTTTCATTCTCCAACCCCTGTATGTCAACATCAGAAGTTATGTTACTTTTTACAGGAGAAAAAAGTGAAAGCTTTCCTTTTTTTTAAAGTGAACTTTATTGAAGATTTTACAAATACAAAAACAAATACAAAATATCACATTTCATAACATTTCCTCACATATTAAAATAGTAACAACAAGTTAAAAAAGACCAATTTGTTTCTTGTTTTTTTTTTCTGTCAATAGTCTGCCTTCTTTTCAGTTCTCTTAACTAAAAATAATTAAATGTCAGGAATTTTAATACATATTTTATATCATAAATTATTTGAGTAATATTGTATAAATGAGAAAGAAACCATTGGAAGGACCTTGATTTTAACACATTTGAACTCTAGGCTGTTTTGGTGTGTTTTTTTCTCAATTTTTGTCAGTTTTTGTCCTCTTTCAGGTCTTATAACACAGTAATTATATCAGACAGACACATGTCCTGATCTCTTTTACTCCAGAAGACATACGGCTGCTCAAAAATATAATCATTTAAAATGTAAAAGGAAGCAGAATTGTTATATTTTCCTGGAACTGATCATGATTTGCTCAAAATGTTTTGTTTTTTTAACTTATTTTTGAATGTATAGACTTTAAATATATTTACACCTAAAATATATTTTCAAAAATGGTTAGACTAGAGTGTTTATGAGTTGAAAGCAAAAGAATATTGATGATTTGAGTTCATTACATGGATTATTAATTATTACTTTGATAAAATACCTGGAGAAACAGCATCAGGTGGATTTATTTATTTTATTAGTCTAAATAAATAAAAATGTTTAGTGCAAAATAACTACTTAAAAATAAAAACTATATAAAGTAGTGCGCACACCATACCTAGCTTTAGTTTGAGTAAAGCAGGTAGTTTCACAGTTTTTTTCTGTGAACACTTTTGAGTCTTTATTTACTGATATTATTTGGTTTATATGAAACATCATATAAATATGTTTGAAGCACTAAAGGTAAATAATATTGGTTGGGGAAGGAGATTTTTCACATTTTTAGGTGTTTTTCTCTCAATGGGTTTCTTGTAGATTTAGCTTTACCGCACTGGGATGTGATCACTATTTTTAGAAAGAGTAAGCTCCGCCCTTTCTAACCATACATGGATTATGTTTATGTGTGAAGGGATTCCTGAGTAATTAAGCTGAGAACACAAGGTGAGATTTTGGAGGAAAAAAAATCTGTTCGTAGGGTTTTAAGGGTTAAAAGTGCATTAATAAGCATATCCAGTCTACCTAGCATGAGTTTCTGTGCTGCAGGAGGAAATTGAACTGGGCTTTTTGGACACAGAGAGAGGCTAAAAGAACCTGAATGGTTGAGGATTAAACCCATAACCTCAGGCCCTGGAGCTCTGCAGCACACCGATCACCTGCTGTGCCACCACGCTGCCCCCTGCTAATTTCAAAGCCTCATAAATACTCAATAATCAGTAGCCACAGGCTCCTGTCAGAGTCTGCATAGTGCTCTAAAATAACTCAAATAATTCATGCTTTTTGTAACAGAGCATTTTTAGTGTAGAGTCATTTTATCAGTTTGTAATGCAATTAAAAAATATCAGTTCACAAGAAAAGTGGCAGAGAAGTTGAGGCCTGGAGGACCAAGAATACTTTTTTATAAGAGCCACCCACATACGACTTTCCTGGAAGAGCAATTAAAAGAAAAACCTGTATTCTTACTAAAAAAGAAAAACCCAGCATTTGAAGAATTAACAGAAATAATCGAGGTACAACTTTAAAATAAGGCTAAATCGTTTAAAAGGGAGTTTATTCATGTGCACACAACTTTAAAAATTACTTTAAAATACATTTTATTATCAGCAAAGTGTCTTTCTACATTAATCCAATTGCAATTTGTCCGGAACAGTAATGGTGTTCCAGGGTCATATTATACTATATATATATATATATATATATATATATATATATATATATATATTTATATATATATATATATATATATATATATATATATATATATATATATATATATATATATATATATATGTATATATTTATTTTATCCAAAAGATGTCTGAAACCTAAAAAAAGTAGTATAAATAAAAAAATATATAATATAACTCCATTGCTATTTATTTTATCAATATGTAGTGCGATAATGTTCTTTACCTCTAACAGGTTATGCTTCAATTAGGATAATTCACTCGTTTTTCATTAAAAAAAAATACACATTCAAACTTTTTTTAATGTTTCACTACTTTATTACTTTTGAAACACAACATATATAAAACACAATAGTTTTACATTTAACATTGAAACATAACATTGCAATTTAGTTTTAGTTTTAGTTTTAGTTCTAGTTCTTGCAGGGGGTGGTTGTTGTTGCAAATATGTGAGATGAATGCCAATTAGTGCAAATAGCAAAGAGAAATAAAAAATGCACACCATTTAAGAGTTCAGGTTTTAGGAGTATATATTGATTACACTAATTAAAGCAAGCAGAAGAAGTTTAATACTGAAAAAATACTTTTAACTATTTTTTCTAGATCTACAAACTTTAAAACGGGTCCAACTGCCTTGGAACATAACAGGAGGGTTAATAAAAACTACTTAGAGCACCGAAAAAATACTTTACCATGAAATATAACTATTAAAATCCTTCAGAGAAGTATTTTCTTTTTTTGCATTGTTGTGTGCCTCCAAATCCCATCTATGCTTTAAAAATATATTTTCATATAATAAACCCCTAATATTTAAGTTGAAATACACATTTTAGTTGTGTCCCTGTGTTGTGGTTTTCACTCAGTCCTGTTACCGTAACACATTGCCCTGATCATCTGAAACATCTGAAACATTCTACAACAGGAAGTCACATCTACAACAGGAAGTGACATCATCAGCTGGTTCTTCTGAAGATCATGGGAAGATCAAAATTTCCAAAGTTTCTCATTAGTTATTTTCTGTATATTTGATCTTATTGTAACGATGACTGAGGAGCTCAATCTCATCACTCAGTCCTGTTACCTAAATTAATTCTTACATCTTATTGTTTTTTTTTTTTAAAGACACATTTTGGGAAAATCACTAGAATGTGCTCAGTGTCCTCATGGCTCATGCTATTAGCATAGCCACCATTTAGCTATTTTTCATGTTTGTTTTTTTTCATGTCTAATTCTATGCTAAAAACTAATTTCAGTTACTTTCAATCCTGTTACTCAAAATGTAAAAAGTAACAGTAAGTGAGTTCCAGTAACAGGAATTAGAGCTATTTTTTGTCATAAATATTAATTATTTGAACATGCAATCTATAACCATCTCTTTAAAATAAAACCTTTCTTGAGAGAAAATCAAAGGAATTAGTGGACTTGCTTTAAAAAACATGCTTTTTAAATGTCAAAAAGAGTTTTGTAACCATCTTCAGATTAGAAACCTTGGAATAAATGAAGTAAAGCTGCCTGAGTTGGATCAGTACATGTTTTAAATATTGTTAAATATATGTGTTATTAGATTCAGAGTAAAAAAAAAGATACAAAAAATAAGTTTATTCGTCTAAATAAATCTTACTTTGTATTTTCTGTGATTTAGCATTAACATTTCTGTTAATAACTTTATTCATTTAACTAAAGTAACAAATCAAAGGACTAAACTGATGTTTATTAATGTAATGTTAATATTTGTTCAATTCAATTTATTTTATAACCATTAATTAACTATTTTCTCAACTATTAATAAACCCTTTATAAATGAGCCTTATTTTAAAGTGGTACTATCATCGAAACAAGAGTTCAAACAGCCAAAGTTTAACATGTTTTGTGTGATTTTTTCTTTACTATTTTACAGCAAATGTAGTGTATGAACCAGTCTAAAGATCAGCTGGTGTTTTTTTTTTTAAGAAACTAAACTAGACACTTTTAAATCCAGACTATTTGAGCAGGTTTCAGCTCAACATCTTTTCCTCTCTTTTTCATTATTTAGTTTCAGAGATTCAGAGTTTTCTCTTTTATTTTGAATGTTTTTAAATGCTGTTTGCTTGTTTTTTAATTTATTTATAAGCTCTTGAATCTGCCACAGTGCATGAAAGGTGATATACAAATAAAAAAAAAACCTTTAACAGAAATAAAAACAGCAGTACAAGGTTTGGAGATGAAATCCACAACATGCACAGGTTCACTCGGCTCTCACAAACTCTCTTCATTTCAGTGATTAAATAAAAACGTGAGAATTGAGAAAGTTTGATCCGAACACCTTCAATTCTGCCAAGAGTGAGAGCGAGGTGCCAGAACCCGGCCTCTGATCCAACACCACCTACTATAAACGTGTTCAGCTAAATACTCTGTTGTGGGATTAAACTCTGTACTGTACTTTATTATTATTATTTTATTACCGTGAGATAATAAGAGCTGTGAACGTGATTATTTCAGTGAGAATTTGATCTGAGACAGTTTAAAGGACAGTGGTATAAAATTAACCCTAAAATGGATGCAATAGAAGCACATTTAACAATAAAAAAAAGCTTTTTTTTTTAAGCTTTGTGCAAAATTGACAAGTATTTACTCTTATATAAGTCTTATACCATTAAATGCAGTTTATCCCTTTGTAAAGGCACCTATTGGGCACCAAAACACATTTACAACACAATGAACTGGCAGTGGCACCCTTTTTGGCACTTTCTACTAAAAGTGCAGCAGAAGGTACTTCATAAAGGCACTCTTTTCTAATGGAAGTGCAAAAAAAGTGCACGCATAGATGGCACTCATTAAGACATATTATCAAAATTTCTTGATCTAGAGGCATACCATTAAAATGCATTGGAAGAAGGGGCACCCTAGAGGCACTCATTCAGCCAATAGAGCACTTTATCTCTTTTTTGCCACTATAGAGGCACTTTATCTACACTTTTTCAACAATAGGAGCAGCACAGAGCTACTGCATTGTTTTTCTTAACCAGCATGAAGCCACTCTTTGCAGGAAAGGAGGTGGAAACTTGCTCTTATAGCCTATAACATCACTATAAACTAAAAAGCACAAAACCTCAGGAAAAAAATCAGTTTGGTAGATGTTTTATTTGTCATAACAATGCTTCAATAAATCTTATATCTTTGGAATGCCTGTTAATTTCTCTTTGTAAAGAACACGCATTTTTAGGGATGAGCAGCAGAGCTGAGTATTTGCCTAATCTTCTTTTCCAAAGCAAAACAGATTATTCTTATTCTGCCATTGACTCGTTTGGTGTTTGATGATCTTCTTGGGGTGTTGTCCACTTCACGGCTTGTCTCTGTTTATATCCCCCATTACAGTATATGGAAAATGGATTTTAATTTGAAGACACTGGTACCAGGGCTCTTAGCACATACTCAGCTCTACTGAGCACATACTCAGCTCACATGCTCCTTAGAAATGTGGCTTTAAAGGAGAACTCCGGTGTAAAATGGACTTTTGTTCTAGTAAAACATGATAAAAAGTTCTTGTCTTTGATGAATAGCTCACCTCCGTTCTCCCACAGCGTTCAGAGATCCAGAAATTTTGACATTTTGTCCAACAAACACCCTTCAGACTGTGTTGAAACGGGGCATAATTTACCCTGATAAATCACTTTTTACATTGTTATCCAGCTCAAAGTAGCTCCACACCTCCTTGCTAGAATCCGGAGAGCCCTGACATTTAAATTGAGGCATTAATAACTTAAAAAGTGCACAAGAAGCTTATTAAAAAACACTGTTTACATCCCATAACAACGCAAGCTTCAGCTCAGAACGCCTACACTATGGGATGTAAACTGTGGCTTTTAATAAACGTTTAGTGCAGTTTTTAAGTTATTAATGCCTTATTTTAAATGTCAGGGCTCTCCGGATTCTAGCAAGTAGGTATGGAGACACTTTGAGCTGGATAATGGTGAAAAAAGTGATTTATCTGTAGGGCAAAATATGCCCCGTTTCACTTTTTTCAATTTGTCGTTGGTTCTTTGAGTTCTAATATCAACAGTAACCAGATATTTTCAGCAACACCTAGATTTATTTATGCATTTCCAAGGAATTCATTTAGCAATCTGCTTAAATATCCTACCTATTCATTCCTGCTTGTCACTCTACTGATCATGACTAAAATTTAAGATGTCGGCGCCCAGAGATTTACCTACGCTATTGGATGTAAACTGTGGCTTTTAATAAACTTCTAGCTCATTTTTTATGTTATGAATGGCTCGTTTTAAATGTCAGGGCTCTCCAGATTCTACCAATGAAGAATGTGGCGCTTCTTTAAGCCTAAATAATGGTGGAAAAAGCGATTTATCTGCTCATACTCGTTCTAAAGCCTGTTTGTGCACAAAAGTGCACAAAATACTGGATCTCAGAAAGCTGCAGGAGAGCGGAGGTGAGCTATTCATTAAAGATAAGTACGTTTTATCATGTTTTACTACAACAAAAGTCCATTTCACACCAGAGTTCTCCTTTAAAACCCATCCGTCAGTGGGTATGGGCTGGTGTGTTAACACAATATATGAGAAAGATGAACTTCTGAAGATGGTTCCACAGGAGCAGCACTCCAGCTGTGCAAATGTTAGCAGTGTGTACAGAAGGCTAGCCAGGTTTCTCAGACTTATGGCAAATTTCACAGAATTCCTTGCAGTTAACAGAAGCAACAGATGGCACCATACATCTGTTCTATGGTTACTTAATGAAGTGCTAATGATGAGACGGCCAGATCCTCAGAGAACGAGAGAAAAAGAGAGAGAAAGAGAGAGAAACACAGGTGGTTTCTATGTTGGAAGGTATACAGTATCTCATCATATATATATCTGCATAAATACATACCAACAGTTGGTCGGGCCACATGTCTTACAAGCCACCGACCGTATTAGTTAACACAAGAAAAAACATGAGTCACGAATATTCCACAAAAAGTTCCTGGCAAATCCTGGCAAAAAAACCCGCTCACGATCTTCACCAACAGCAAAACAGCAGATGGCTGTAATATTTAGAAATCCTGTATCATTTAAATCCTACATAAGCTTTCAATCAGTGCGCGGCGCTGTGCAATCAATCATTTTATACATAAAAGAACAGCTTGGCAATAAAATCACATTTTAACAATCCTCCTCGTCCCCTCCTCTAATATAACCAGTCAGCCAAGCCAGCCAGTGATCGGTGTTGTGTGTGATGCTTTGCTATTCGCTAATATACAGGCTTTTTGATGCTACGCTCTACTCTCTAACATGAAATGCAATAAAAATGTCATGCAAAATTTATTTGAGTGACAAAAAATACTATTGCATTAATCTCAGCGCACCTAAAATACGTCCTGCAGGATCGACTACATTCGAGGTAAAGAGGCGAAATCGTGTCCGTTAGAATTTTCTCTGAACCTTCTTCAACTTTGTCCTGCATTTCTTTAAACATGAGCTGAATTTTGATATATACCTAGAGGAAGTTCTTGAACTTACTTCTTCTTTAATTTACTGTACATTGCATTCTTTAGCACAAACTTTTTAACAGCAACAAGATCAACCTGCAATCTTGCAATATTAATAAAGGTGCCAAAAGTATTTACATTCATTATTCAAGTTTTTTTTTTCAGGTAGAAGTATAAATATTAGGGTTTAATGAAATACTTCTATAGAAGTTTTAAAAAAAGTATCAACTCAAGCTCTTACTCTTTAATTAAAAGTGTTTTAAGGAGTACTGTAATTAAAAACTACTTAAAGTATAAAAGTAAAAGTAATTTATAAATATAAATAAAAGGGAAAAAATAAGCAATTAAGGACAAAAGCTTAGGCCTCCCCAAAACACATTTTTCTAAAAGCCATAATAACTATAATGTTATATTACGATGTTAATGGGCCATTCCACTGAATGGGTGCCATTTGCTTAAATTGAGTATTTTTTTAAATCTTTTTTTCAACTATAAATCTAATAACACGTATATTTAACTATTTAAAACATGTACTAGTCAAACTCAGCCAGCTTTACCTCATTTTTTACAAGGTTTCTAGTCTTAAGATATTTACAAAACTCATGTGAAACTCATTTAAAAGCATCTTTAAAAGCAAGTCCCCTAATTAAAAAATGTGATTTTATCTTAAAAAGTCTTATTTTAAAGAAATGGTTATAGACTGCGTGTTCAAATAATTGATATCTATGACAAAAACACTCCTGTTACTGGCACTTATTCCTGTTACTGGTACTCACTCCTGTTACTGGAACTCACTCCTGTTACTGGCACTTATTCCTGTTACTGGAACTCACTCCTGTTACTTGAACTCACTCCTGTTACTGGCACTTATTCCTGTTACTGGCACTTATTCCTGTTACTGGTACTCACTCCTGTTACTGGAACTCACTCCTGTTACTGGCACTTATTCCTGTTACTGGAACTCACTCCTGTTACTTGAACTCACTCCTGTTACTGGCACTTATTCCTGTTACTGGAACTCACTCCTGTTACTGACACTCATTCCTGTTACTGGCACTTATTCCTGTTACTGGAACTCACTCCCGTTACTGGCACTTATTCCTGTTACTGGAACTCACTCCTGTTACTGGCAATTATTCCTGTTACTGGAACTCACTCCTGTTACTGGCACTTATTCCTGTTACTGGAACTCACTCCTGTTACTGGAACTTACTCCTGTTACTGGCACTTATTCATGTTACTGGAACTCACCCCTGTTACTGACACTTATTCCTGTTACTGGAACTCACTCCTGTTACTGGCACTTATTCCTGTTACTGGAACTCACTCCTGTTACTGGCACTTATTCCTGTTACTGGAACTCACTCCTGTTACTGGCACTTATTCCTGTTACTGGAACTCACTCCTGTTACTTGAACTCACTCCTGTTACTGGCACTTATTCCTGTTACTGGCACTTATTCCTGTTACTGGCACTTATTCCTGTTATTGGCACTCACTCCTGTTATTGGCACTCACTCCTGTTACTGGCACTTATTCCTGTTACTGGCACTTATTCCTGTTACTGGCACTTATTCCTGTTACTGGAACTGACTCCTGTTACTGACACTCATTTCTGTTACTGGCACTTATTCCTGTTACTGGAACTGACTCCTGTTACTGACACTCATTTCTGTTACTGGCACTTATTCCTGTTACTGGCACTTATTCCTGTTACTGGCACTTATTCCTGTTACTGGCACTTATTCCTGTTACTGGAACTCACTCCTGTTACTGACACTCATTCCTGTTACTGGAACTTACTCCTGTTACTGGCACTTATTCCTGTTACTGGAACTCACTCCTGTTACTGGCACTCATTCCTGTTACTGGCACTTATTCCTGTTACTGGCACTTATTCCTGTTACTGGAACTGACTCCTGTTACTGACACTCATGTCTGTTACTGGCACTTATTCCTGTTACTGGCACTTATTCCTGTTACTGGAACCCACTCCTGTTACTGGCACTTATTCCTGTTACTGGAACTCACCCCTGTTACTGACACTTACTCCTGTTACTGGAACCCACCCCTGTTACTGACACTTATTCCTGTTACTGGAACTCACTCCTGTTACTGGCACTTATTCCTGTTACTGGAACTCACTCCTGTTACTGGCACTTATTCCTGTTACTGGAACTCACTCCTGTTACTGGCACTTATTCCTGTTACTGGAACTCACTCCTGTTACTGGCACTTATTCCTGTTACTGGAACTCACTCCTGTTACTTGAACTCACTCCTGTTACTGGCACTTATTCCTGTTACTGGCACTTATTCCTGTTACTGGAACTCACTCCTGTTACTGACACTCATTCCTGTTACTGGCACTTATTCCTGTTACTGGCACTTATTCCTGTTACTGGAACTCACTCCTGTTACTGACACTCATTCCTGTTACTGGCACTTATTCCTGTTACTGGCACTTATTCCTGTTACTGGAACTCACTCCTGTTACTGACACTCATTCCTGTTACTGGCACTCATTCCTGTTACTGGCACTTATTCCTGTTACTGGCACTTATTCCTGTTACTGGAACTCACTCCTGTTACTTTTTATGTTTTGAGTAACAGGACTAAAAGTAACAGGAATTAGTTTTATAGCATAGAATTGGTAAAATATACTATTCATGGTAATGTTTATAGTTAGAGAGTGGGACCAGGTAACAAATTGCAAATGCCATTTTTTCAGTGTTCTAAGTAGTTTTTATTAATGTTTTTAATAACACATCTTACTTTTGCAATTAGGTCAGTGTACAAGACACTGTGATTAATAATAAATATTCATGTAAAATAATATATATGTAAATTCCTGGGGACAGAAATGGCACCGATTGGGCGGAATATGCCTAATGTTGATATATTTAGGATGCACTAGGTTTTCTAGTGTTTCAGCTGCATATATATTCTCAAGCTGAAGTGAAATAAGAGTAATGAGGATATTTTTAAAATGTAAGGAGTAGAAAAAGCAGCAGCATGCTTTCTGAATAACAGCATCAATAGCGTATTATAAATGCTGAAATCTTCTTTAATAAGGTGACGGAAGCACATGGATCTCCCTGCATTAAAACATCACCTGCCTCAAACGTGCAGCACTAAGGAGGAGAGGGTTGCCAGATGCTCTCACACTCCTGTACGCGTGCTGCACTCGGCCTGGCCTTCGCTTAAGATGATAATCCACGAGCTCTAATACAAAGATATACAGATTTCCCTTTTATAGCTAAGCCTGGCTTTACTGTTTGGTTTGGAGTGTTAGAAGAAGCATTAGCAGAAACATTTCATCATGTGCCTAATACATAATACATAATTCCTCTATTAAAGGCTTCTAATTTACTCATTATCAGATGGTAAATTCATCCTATCCACCTTTGTCATGGGCGGACGTAAATGCAGGTTTTTAACTTTAAATGAAAACCAGAGTAAATAAAACAAAAAGCAAAAACAACTTAACTGACAAGATTAAAGAAAACAAAACTGGATAAATATAACAATACTAGAAAACAAGAAACAAAAGAACTGAGAACAAAGAGACAGGACTGAGCACAAAAACACACAAACATGACTAGGTAAATACAAAGCATACAAAACGATCCTCCGCATATACAGAACACGAAAGACTCCACATGAAACACTGAAACAGAGGGCTTTAAATACACAAGGAGGGTGAGGAACACCTGGGGAAGGAAACAAGGGGGCGGGGTTACAAACAAGACAAAAAAGCACATGGCTGGGAACACAAGACAGAAAAACGAAGGGCAGAAGCACCAAAAAAAAACCCCACAAAACAGACAAAGGCTAAGGTGTGACAACTTAATTCTGAGTTTTTAATTTGTATTAGATCTTCGAGTGCAGCAATGGACCATTAATATAGCTTAGGTTATAATTAGTGTTATAATAAACCTATAGAATGAGTAATATAATATTATATATTAAATATACACACACACATAGTAACATTATTACACATGCAGCATTCTGCAAACACATTATATTAATCTGATTTATGCAAACACATTACCTAGCAACCTTTTAGCAACACCATAGCAACCACCACAGATACCTTAGCAATATCTTAGTAACCTCCAAGCAACCACTTAGAAACAACATAGCAACCACCACGGATTATACCGTAGCAATGCCTTAGCAACCACCTAACAATCTCTAAGCAACACCATAGTAACCACCACAGATACCATAGCAACACCCTAGCGAGCTAGCTAACGAGCTAGCCAACTATTATAGGGTATGTTTTATCTGGATGATCAGTTGGAAGTGAGCTGGATTTTTTTTTTTTTAAACAGGGAATAATCTTAATAATAGGATAACAACCCTTACTTTGTTTTATAGACAATACAGTCTTATAGCTATGCTAGTTTACTGCATTTTAACTAAATACACACGTTTTAAACGACTATAAATATAAACTCTCCATACCTGACTTGTATGAAAAGCCATATGTAAAAAGGGGGGAATAATGTCAATCATAAATGTGGACGCACCTTCTGATTCTGTGTTTTTTATTATTTTCTTTCTTTTTTATATCATTATTTTTATTTTATTTCTACAGTGTAGACTAATATTAAAGCTTTAATGTAGGTTTTATGTCTTCAATATTAAATTCAAAATGTAAAAAAAATTACTTTAAGACATTCATTTTCACTTTAAAAGTACTGTCAAGTGCCATCGCAAAGACCATCAAAAACGGTATGATGAAACTGGCACTCATCAGGACCGCCCCAGAAAAGCAAGAAGAGCAAGAATTACCTCTGTTGCACAGATTTTGCAAACTATAGCAAAGTAAAAAGATTTGTACGTATTAATAATATTTATACTGCACACCACTCTGCATACACTGCTTTTTTTATAATTCTGTTTATTGGACACTGTTGATGAGCTGTCAGAAACAACAGACGATAGAGAGAAATTCGTATATTTGTACCTATTATATTTTACCTATTAATTAAATAGCGGTAATTAACATTACATATATCTGGAACTTCTGTAGACTCTTTAGAACTTCAAAGCACCATGTGAACATTAAAGAGTGAACCTCTTTAATCCTGCTTTTAAGTCCACTGAGCAGAGGAGCAGGTAGAAAAGCCCAGCACTGTAGTTTATATATATGTCTGTTTTAATTACCCTTTAATTACTGATTTCATAGGCTTTCCTTTCAGCAGTCAGTTTTCCCTTTCAGACCCTGCATCCATTACAATGGACATCATGTATTTTTCATTTTCTTTATTATATATATATATATATATATATATATATATATATATATATATATATATATATATATATATATATATATATATATATATATATATTTTTTTTTTTTTTTTTTTTTTTTTTTTTTTATAGTCAGAGTGAGAAAGGAGAAAATATATATATATATATACCAGGAAGATAGAGAAACAGAACAAATCCAATGAGTGAAAGAAGCCTAAATAATATCCAGTATAAAGCACAGAAAAAAAAGATGGACAAATATCTGTACAAAACTAAATAAAAAGAGCCAACACAGAATTTAGTATTTCACCTGTTTTTATGTTTTTGTTTTTTTTAAGTTTTGTTGCAAATAACACTATTTGAAACTGTTGCATCATCAGAATACACCATAAACCAAAACACAGTAGTACTAGAGCCATTGAGGCACAGTAACAGCTTCTACTAATTTACTGTGATTCAGATCACTTTTTAATTATGTTTTTTATTTGCTGTTTAGGGATGGTTTAAGAAATAAAAAGGGCAATATTATTATATTATTTAATTATATTCAAACATAATATTAAACATATTAGATAATTGGATTTATTTGCTACACATATTTAATAGTAGACTAATTTTTTCAGATAATTCAGATCTGAAAGGGTTAATGCTTATTTACACTCACTGGGTAAAAAGGGAAGTTAGTCATCATTAAAATATACACTCAATTCTACTCATCTACTGCAGCTGAACTCTAGATGGCAGTGTCTGTTCTATATACACGAATCAGCACAGAAATCTCCAAATTAGATGATCTGATAACATTAAAATAAATGCATGCATATATTAATAGTATCACACATTCACTTACATGTTATTAAGGGGGAATTTCACACATTGCAATTGTATTTTATTTAATTATGTGTTCAGAATTATGTATTATAGTCTGTTCTCCACATTCATTTATACTGTAAAACGTATCTTATCTTACTTTGTCTTTTCCATCAGTCAAGCATTAGCTTATCTAATACAATTATAAAAATAATTTTAGTCAGTTTAGTCATTTAATATGTTTGTATGAACCACATTATGATTACCTGATAGATAAGCCTAATTATTTTGGGTAGTTATATGAAAAAATAAGCTATTTACAGGTATGTTAATGCTGACTGATTGAAAGACAAAGTAAGATCAGTATACTGTATATTAAGATTTAAAGTTTAACTGCATAAATTAATGTAAAAATCACTATTTGGCAAACGACAGACCACTGTTGCACTTTTCTATTTATGTGTCAGACTATTTGCTCACTCTTAATTACTGATTGACATATTTTTTGCACTATAAGACACACCAGATTACAAGGCACATTATGCAACACTAGTAAGGAACAGGGGTGTCGCCATGTTTTCCTTCTAATTCAGCAGATCTCAATGCTAGGTGGCGACCTTTTATTTACAGTAAGCTTAGATTTTCAGATTTCCACTAAGGCTAACTGCTAGCCACGGTTAGCGGCTAATGCCGCCCCACAGTGCTACACTGAGTAACTCTTGAGTGTTTTCTGGTAAGCCAGGGCGATATTAGCTAGCGGTTCATCCCACTAAGCTTGTTTTAACACGATAAATACAGAGACTACAGTCCAATATACTTGCCTTTGAACGGTGAAAGAGCTAGCGCTTAGCGTAGTTAGCGACTAATGCTTATGCTGCTCCAGCAGTGCTAGCCGGGGTTAGCAGCAGGCTACAGGCTAGTAATACTCACCTCTGAATAGCCAAAGAGCTAGAGTTTAGCACAATTAGCGGCTAATGCTAATACTGCTGGAGAACTAAACTGAAACTCCTGTAAAACACTTTACTACAGCGTTATATTTTTCAATAAGCATGCATTCGGGTGATTTTCATCCGACGTTAGTGATAGAGAGTAACATACTGTATTTTATAGGTGCAATTTATCTGATGTTAGTGTTTTTAGTGTGTTTAAATCAGGCGCTCACATGTCCCAGGAATGGGTGGACCGAAGACCAAGCTCCCAGCAGCTTTATTTACTTATATATTTATTTTTTGTTAGGACATTAACTGTTAAGGATTACCTGCTTTTCCAGGATTTTTTTCTGCCTTTTTATAGGGTCATCCATGTTACCTTTTTATATTTGATGTTGTGTTGTATGTTGTAAAATTAAAGAAGGGTCCCAAAACGTTAAGTATTTATTTCTTTAAGTGTTGATGATTTTGACTTAAAGGCAATGAAAACCAAAGAAAAATCTGTGTCTCAGAAAATTAGAATATTATATAAGACCAATTAATACATTTGACAATGTGGGCAGTGCGCCAAGTCCTGCTGGAAAATGAAATCCGCACCTCCATAAAAATTGTTATTAGTAGAGGGAAGCTGTAAGATATGAAGTGCTGTAAGATTTTGTGGGAAAACAAAACTGCACTGACTTTAGACTTGATAATAAAACACAGTGGATCAACACCAGCAGATGACAGACATGTCTCTCCAAACCATCACTGATTTTGATTGGTGGAAACTTGACACTAGACCTCGAGCAGTTTGGACTGTGTGTCTCTCCACTCTTCCTCCAGACTCTGCTCCCTTGATTTCCTTTAAATGAAATGTAAAATTTACTGATGATCAGTGATGGTTTAGAGAGAGTCATGTCTGTTATCTGCTGGTGTTGATCCACTGTGTGTTGTCAAGCCTATATCAACATTTATGGAGATGCAGATTTCATTTTCCAGCAGGTCTTGGCACACTGCCAACACTGCAATTGGTCTTATATATAATATTCTAATTTTCAGAGACACTGATTTTTGGGTTTTCATTGGCTGTGAGCCATAATCATCAACATCGATAAAAGAAATAAACTTAAGCTTAAAATAGATGTGTGTAATACATCTATATAATATATATGAGTTTCACATTTTAAAACTAAATTACTGAATTAAAGTGACTTTTCTTAATGATAAGACGTTGTCTCCATTAAAGCTGAGAGCAGCAGCTGTGGAGCAGGCGTGTCTCATGAGCTCACGGAGGTGTTGAATTCCAGACGTCCCCCCGATCGCTGTCCCCGGGCCAGGCACAGCTATTTATGGCTGTGCTGAAACACTAGGTGGTTTGCTGTGCTGATCACTCCGGACCTTTCCTCTGCATTCAGACCTGAAGAATTCACAGCAATAAACGTGCTTTTAAACCAGCGGCGCTACAATACAGAGCTTTATCAGTTATGGCTGTGGTTCAGTAACACCGTGGACCGGGGTCACGGCGGGGGCGTCACAGTGAGGACAGAAAGCAGAGCATGGTGAACAACACAGTATTATGTGTTATGTTTGTTTCCTTAGCGATGAGATCAAAGGAGCCGACATTGTTTCCGAGCACCTTTGTACTTTCGCATTAAAGGAAGTGTGGAGGTAAAGTTAGGGCGTGTAAATTTCAGTATACTAATACTGATACCGCCACTTTCACTGCACTGAACCACTCTAACAAACACAGGTACCATATATACAATATATAATAAATACTTTTTTGTACTCAAAGGTATAATATTGGTTTTTACAGGGTCAGATTTGTTCCCTCTGAAGTAGAAAGTCATTCCAAACAGCTATAAGTACAGATTTGTACCATTTAACCTGCAGCCGAAAGGTTTATTCAGTATTCTGTATCTCTGTACTAAAAATATATATATTAATTGCACATTTTTTATGTAAAAGCCAGAAAATTTTGGATCATCAGGTTCTTGACACATATTCAATTGATTATAATCCTTATAATTATCTTTATAATCTTTACTGGCACAAAAAAAAACATGGGTACAAAATAAAAAGCACTTTCATTGAAACGTGTATATATCTATATATGTATAAATTATTGTGATGCATATATATTATAATTAATGATAATAGAATAGCATAACAAAGCTTAACAATTTTACCCTTTAAAGATAAGAAAATGTATATTTTTTTATTGTGCCCAAAGGAAGGAAAAAGAAGGAAAACCTTTTTTAAAAAGAAAGAAAGAAAAACTTTTTTACTTTTATTTTGGAGCATTTCTATTGGCATGTTTCTATTGGCCAAAAAAAACAAACAAAAAAAAAAAAAACAGCAAAAATGTATTTAGTATTACAAACAAATCCTACAAAATCCCAATTTTACACAACTACAATCATGTTACATGTTTTCTCTACTAGGGGTGTCACGATTTTCATATTTCATCGAAATTGATCGAAATTATGTCATGGTCTCGAGCATCGAAATCAAAAACAGGATCAACGATCCCTCCTGCAAATGGAGCAGCACACTGTAGCTCAAAGAGCAGAAAAACTTGAAAATATAAAAATAACAGTTGTTTTGTCTAGCCTCAAATATGTTAATAGTTTTGGTACCTTAAGGAGCATCTTTCTCTCAGATAAAGTTAATAATATATCTTTATTAAAGAAAAAAACTTCTCATTCTCAGGGACCGAAAAAGTCTTAAAGTCTTATTTTTCATGTTTAACTGTTATAGTAGGATAGAGTTCAGTTTGTTAAGGCTCTAATTGTTCTATTATTTTGTACATGACTGTTCCTGTATTTTATTATTATTTATTTATGTTATGTTGCACATTGCTGTTTTAATAGTGCACACTGCTGCTACCAAAAAAGCCACTAGATGGCATTACATATATATCTCAATTAAATTATTTAAATGTGACCATTAGTGTCTAATGTGGTGTATTACAGATCACTTGTGTCACTTTGCATCACTTATATCAAGCCCACCTTTTGAAATAAGATATTGTAAATTTGATGAATCAAACCAATGACTGACCATAGAGTAATCTAAAACTGGCATAGGCCTCTCTGCTGTAAAAAAAAAAAAAAGAAAATCGAGAATCGAATCGAATCGAATCGTGACCCTAAAATCGGAAATAAAATCAAACCGAGGATTTAGAGAATCGTGACAACCCTATTCTCTACTAATGTCAGAACATTGCTGTGTTGCTACTGATATTCGAAGTGTGAAAATATATGAAATAGCCAACAGTGTACAGAATAAATAGCAAGTTTGTGAGAATAAAAGATTTATTGTGGTTAAACTCAACAACACAAACGCTCTCTACAGAGTAACTGGTACGATAATATCTGTCAGCAGTGAATGACACAATTAAAACGTTTTTTTTTTACAGCACATAACACTTCATATATATATATATATATATATATATTAGTACATTAGTACATATATTAGCAATAAATAAACATAAACATAATCAATAAAACGATGTTGTTCTGTTGGTCCCCTAAAGGAGTGGATGAAAGGAACAGGATTTAAAGCATTTGAAATGCTTCAGTAACTATAACTATAAAATGATTTTAATGTTATTGTCAAAAGTAAGGTATGTGTATGGCGTCACATCGTTGTTAAAAGTCAGGGGCGCAAAAATAACAGGTGAAAAAAATGTTACTTTTTTTTTTGCTTGCAACTTGTGAGGAGTTAATTTACACACGCAAAATGTTTTTAAATATATTTTTAAGTATTATTATGCTAGAGTGCACTAAAGTGTTTTCTTGTAGCCACACTATTATTAATCAGTATATTTAAAGAGTGCTAAAATGGAACAACGTTTTAAAATACTTATTATATTTTAATTACAGTATAAAAATAGTACAAAAGTCTTACTTAAATTGTGCTGAGTGTACTTAACTGTACTAAAATGGAACTATTTTAAATATACTATAAAGTAACATTTAAACATTTAAACTACTTCATGTATGTAACCCCATATTTTAAATATGCTTACAGTAAAATTATACTACATTTAATGTGTTATAGTATTACAACTGTATCACTATTTCTATTATACACCAGGTATATTAGAGTATGTACTAAGAATTGATGTTAAATATATGTGATCTATCAGATACATCAGAGTACAGTTATGCTTCTTGTTCCTGTCTTTTGTATGTAGCACAATTCTAGTATACTTTGTTGGGTATAAAAATATAATATCAATATAGTATATTAATATACTATACTACTAATTTTTAACGTGTTACTTTTAAAATTTAATTTACCTTCTAAAAAAGTTACATGACACATTTTACTTTAAGTGAACTACTGTAACAGTTGTATTTAACACACTTTGCTAAAAATGTGCAAAAGTATATTTGTAAATAAGTATTTTAGAAGTATATTGAATTACATTAAACTAAAAGTGTACTTGATAGTAGTCTTTTTATTTAAAATACTCTTCAACATTTGATGAAGCACAATAATAATGTACTTTTTATATATTTTAAGTAAGTACATACATCTGTTAGAAATTTCTCTATATGTTTTAAGTACGTTTAAATATATATTTTTTTCACTTTTGACATTGATGTGACGCCATAGTTATGCTTTGTGAGTGAATTCTCGATAATGAGCTCAGCTGCAGCCTGAACTCTTCGATAGCCTTTAAGAAAATATAAAATTCTGACAAGGATGAAACCGAAACTTCACATGAAGCCCTGCTGCTGTTTAGTGTGTTTAGTGCATGGATGTGCTTCAGACACACAGTTACGCAGACTGTTCAGACCAATATCAGATAAGTGTCACATTGAAACAGTCTGAAATAAACCATCAGATTTGGTAAGAACATTGGATTTGGGCCTTTTAACCTCACGCCACTGCTGAGAACATTTATAGTCCTGTAATAACCTCACTCTGCAGACCGCAGGACACCTACTTTACTCCATACCGTACTCCATACTGACGCAGTACATTAATGTCCATCTTCCTGCCACCGTAACTACTGGCGATTGCTGGTCTGCTCTTTATCCAGCAGGCAGTTTCCTCTTAAGGGAATAAATAGTAAGCAACAGTGCACTTAACAGCTGACACGCCACATCTCCGGTCCATTTAGAGTCCGTTCCAGCTGTACTGCTGACAGAACCGGCTCAGATCTTCCCCGTCCAGCAGGAGAAAACCCCGCAGTCCTGCTTCACTGCAGTGAAAAAACACACAAATCAACACACACACAAACACATACACACAGCTGGGTTATTACTACCATAATTGCTTTGGGTTTCTAGCCCTGTAATTGTGATCTTTTTTATTGATAACATAATAAAACTCAATTTACATACAGAATTCACACACACAAACACACACAAACCAAGGCAGTAATTTGAGTGAGCGAATGACGACTGAAACACATCAGACCACACATCACATTATAATTCATATAATTCATAAACGTATTGATAGACGGATGAATGAATGGATGCATGAATGGATGTAGGGGTTCCCACACAGAAGAAGAAATGCAACACATGACATCTAGCTACTTTGAAAGAACTTCGAAAGTATCCTCAAGTGCGACTGCAAAGACCAAAAGATCAAAAATGCTGAAATGATGAAACAGGCACTCATCAGGACCGCTGCAGTAAAGGAAGAGCAAGAAGCACCCTGGCTCTTGAGACAAAGGATCTCCTGAGTCTGTCTATAGAGACTCAGGAGATCCTTTGTTTCAAGAGCAATGAAACTCTGCACTCCTGGACACGTTTTACACTGTACTTAAATACAATAAAAGCACAGTATTATATTCATATATATATATATATATATATATATATATATATATATATATATATATATATATATATATATATATATATTGTTGTATCTGCTGATCCCGGCTTTCTTTTATACCTTATTTATTCTGTATTACTGGACTACCTCCTATCTACAGTTAGGTTACTTTCATACTATATTTTTTGTAGTGTTTGTATTTATATTTTCTTGTATATATTCCTTATATACATATATATACCACTGTAGTAGGTGAGATACTTTGTTGAGGTTACAGCATTTATCTTTATTCTTATTTATACCTTGAAGAGTTTCTTTGATTTTATTAAATTAAAATATCTCTGGAATATAATCAAGAGGAAGATGGATGATCACAAGACATCAAACCACCAAACTGAACTGCTTGATTTTTTGTACCAGGAGTAAAGCAGCAAAAAAGCAGTGTGTAAGACTGGTGGAGGAGAACATGATGCCAAGATGCATGAAAAAAAACTGTGATTAAAACCTGGGTTATTCCACCAAATATTGATTTCTGAACTTTATGAATATGAACTTGTTTTATTTGCATTATTTGAGGTCTGAAAGTTCTGCATCTTTTTTGTTATTTCAGCCGTTTCTCATTTTCTGCAAATAAATGCTCTAAATGAGAATATTTTTATTTGGAATTTGGGAGAAATGTTGTCTGTAGTTTATAGAATAAAACAACAATGTTCATTTTACTCAAACATAAACCTATAAATAGTAAAATCAGAGAAACTGATTCACTGTTTTTTTCTTTAAAAAAAACAGAGATTTATCAGGGAAGGTAATTGTGCTAAAATTAATTTGTTAATTGAACAGCAATCAGTTAATTAGCAACTAAAAAGTGGAAAAGGTTCTTCTTTAATTACATTAGAGATAAAATATTCATTTAGCTACAAAACACCCAACACCTCTCTTCCTGCAGGAAAGCCACACACACTCTGACACCTACACACACACACACACACACACACACACACACTCTCACACCTACACACACTCATTTATATTAATTAACTCCTTTACCCTAAATGGATCCAAATTGTGCTTAGTCATCTTAGCTCATCTTGCAGTAAACTAACTCCAGCTATACCTAAGAAGGATTAAAACTAAGGTGATTTTTACACCTGAAAGTCCAGATCAGAGTCCGAATAAAGATTTATGTTACACTGTATGTAACTGTGTTGTACCCATACTGCTCTGTAATTACAGTTTTTTCCACACTGTATAAACACAAAATATGGAACTATGCACACAAATCCAAAAACTCTCCGCTAAACTCTAAACACAATTCCACATGTTCTCACTCAAATATCATTCTAAATCACAGCTTTACAAATCACTAAACACAAACTGCATCACCTGAGAATCACTGACCTTCAAATATATAAATAATACATATATTTTTGTTTCCTCTTTGTGTGTAAACATATTTTCCTCATCATGTTTCTCATTGTCTTTACATAAGTGAAAATTACAGTTTTGCAACCTTACTACATACAGAAAAAATGGCTTACATTTGTGTCGCATATACATGTAGTACTGTAATGCTATATGGGGGGGGGTCCTACACCGCACCAAATAAATATACAGAACAGGAAACCAATATATTTACATGTATTTGTCTGCATTTGAATTCGTACAGTGGCCTCATGAAGTCAAAAACCTAACCAAACACTTCTGATTACAGTGCTTTAAATTTATCTTGTCAGTGTTTCTTTGATGCTCTGCGAGAGATGAGTATATAGATAACTGTGTGTGTTGTTTTGGTGGAAGGAATCAGTTTTGCTAAAGATTTGTGGAGTTTCAACAAAGCAGTTAATCATTTTCAGTTTGTGTTTAGAGTTTTGAGAAACTGAGCCAAATTTCTAGAAATGCCTTTAAACATTTGGGAAAAACTGTATTCTAATTAATCTATAGGGCCACCATGTGTTTTAAAGCGGGAATTTAGAGCGTCTATGTGTCTATGTCTATGTTTCAATAAGTAGATCCATATTTGACACCACATATTGATTATGTATTGCAAACGAAAATTAAACTGGAAAGCTGGTTCTGTGCTGGGATTAGAGCTGGAGTCCTTAACACCACTGGCAGAGAGGAGAGCCCTCAGTAAGCTGCTGAACATCATGGACAATGTTCACCACCCTCTGCACAGCACCATCACCAGGCAGAGGAGCTCATTCAGCGGCAGACTGCTGTCCCAGTCCTGCTCCACAGACAGACTCCGAAAGTCTTTTGTTCCTCAGGCCATAAGACTGTTCAACTCCTCTCAGCACAGCAAACTAAAGACTCTGTGAAACTTTTTCATTCCGGCCACTCTGGCCACACCATGGACACACCCCCAGCTATGGACACACTCTCAGACTTGCTGATGCCTAGAACACTTTTTATAGTTCTACCATATTTTGCACTAGTAGTTCATTCACTAGTTAATTCATCTACTGTTTACGTATCTTTTGCACTGTTTACGTATCTTTTGCACTGCTTAATTTAATTTAAATTATTATATAACTGTGTATTTGCACTTTCTGTTTGGCTGACATCAGTTATCCTCACATTATGCACATCAACTGGTGTTCACTGTCTATTGTGTTCAACTGCACTACCTCCATTCTCCATCTCCATTACACATACACACACACGAAGACTGTACATTTACACTGTATATTCTATTTCTTATTTGATTGTATTTATATGTATCTTTATATTTTATATTTTATCTTTTTTAACTTTGTGTATTGTGTAACCTGCTGCTGGATGCCAAGAATTTCCCCCCGGGGATCAATAAAGTATCTATCTATCTATCTATCTATCTATCTATCTATCTATCTATCTATCTATCTATCTATCTATCTATCTATCTATCTAAACGATATCTCGCAATATCGATATTCTGTCCCACCCCTAGTGCTGACCAATGTTACATTAGAAATTATGTTGGGAGACAGCGCCACTTATCCTCCCATTGAGAGCATGAGCTCTCTCTCTGAATTGAGCTCTCTCAGACTCCGGCTGCTGATGGCAAAGCGCCATGATCCAGGATTCAAAACAGTGACTATTGCATCATAGTGAAATTCAATCTTAAGGTGTGTAGCGATGCTCTTTGCTATCTTATACCCAATCAACAGTCAATTTTCACACCTTGCGTCCTAGCTGTTAAAAGAGTGGTCTGGAAGTGAGGTGTGTTCAGGTAAATTTCTGGTGTGATTCTATCTTGGCGGAGAGAAATACAGGTGCGCCACTGACTGATTAAAACCCTGACAACTGTCAACAGTCAGCTGCTCAATACTATCTTAGCCATTCTATCTACACCCCACGCAAATCCAACTTTTACATTAACAATAAACTGAATAAAATAAAGAATAAAATAACATTGCTGTCCTCTTAAATGAGCTGCTGGTGTTTCCTTTGCTGAGACGCTCAAAAGTGCTGCGCTGTTAAGATACGGACGCGCCAAAGTCAGAGCTCACCTGGTTCTTAAAGTGAATGACTGGCACACTGGTTGGTTTATTTCACGTTATGGCCATAATTAACCACACCCATGATTAATTAAGAGAATTATTTTATGCTATTTGCAATCTGCATTTTGACAGGTGCGCTATAGATTTCTAAAATAGGATTTTGGGAGAAGAAACATGCCTGAAGCACCTCCCCTTTCTAATAAAACATCCTATAAATCCCCTGTACTTCTTTTACGCCCATTTTTCCTCCCTTTTCATCATTTTTGTCCTAAAAAGACAAAAGCTGATGGCATGTTTCCAACTAGCGTAGCATCACTCCTATAATCAGCGCTATCTGTGAGCTTGTTTACGTGCTGTAAAGTTGTTTATTTGTATAATTTTCCGTGCATTCAGCTGCTACATCTGCCATTTTCAAGGTTTGTTTGAGGACGCAGCTGTACGGGACTGAGATGGAAGGATCTGATAGAAGGTTAAAGGGCTTAGTTTATTCAAATGAAGCAAGCAAATGTATAATTACCAGGAACTGCAGGCAATTACGAGTGCGATGAGTGTTTGACCTCATCAAAAGACTGTTTAGATCAGTCTTTATTCTTCTGAGACGTTATTCCATACAGAAAAATGGCATTTTCTAGACTTTAAATACGATTTTTAATCAGGTAGAAGTTTAAAACAGTTAAATACTGAAGTAAATACTGTTTGAAGGTTGTTGTTTCTGTTCACGCTGAGCACAACAGAAGCGAATGGTTTGTACGTGGCTGTCTGGATGTACAGCTGTGAGATAGATAATGCCCACCGTGGCGGCCGTGCTTTATGACTGTTGACTTTATGCACATGTTCCCTTTTACAGCCAGCGAGAGTCTGCTTTTGATTTAACTCAGTGTGGGTCACATTCATTCTCCATTTATGGCGTGGAAACTGGGTGCCAACAGTGTGCCATCCGTTTTATCTGATAGATGGGTCTCAGCCTGGCTTAAGGTCTGCTGATTTAACAATGGAATGAATCCACCCACCGAAACATGAGGCTCAATCCTGCATTTAAAGGTCTCATTCTATCTCATTCCATCTGTCACAAATGAGGAGGCGAATGTAAATGCAGACGGATTAAAAAAAAATAACTAATACAGAAAAGAAACACGGGTAGGGAAACGCAAAACAAGAATAAACAATACTACGATAACTACACTTTGAAAACTAGACATGGAAAACAAAACTCAAGAAGACTTTCCTAGAAAACAAGAAAACAGGAACCTAACAACAAGCAGCATGAGACACATAACAAACCTGACAAGACCACGGACAGCAAACAAAAGACTAGACCAGGAAGACTTGAAACAAAGAAGCTTATATACACGAGGAGGGAACAGGAAACTGGAAACACCTGAGGATCTGTAACAAGGGGGCGGGGTTACAAATAACCAGTGACAGAGCGGGGCTAGGGCAAAGACAGAACGAGGGCAGAAGCACATGATGCCAAAAGGTAAAAGCACAAGACAGACATGGGCTAAGGTGTGACACCATCGTTTTTTCATTAATTTTAAATCTCTATTCATGGTCTTTAGTATGAATGAATACCATGTGAGCTGTTTGGTTTTTGTGAAATAAAAGTGCTCTGGTGATCCAGTATAACACTGCTTTAGTCTGGTGGAGGAGTGGGCGGGGAGAAACAATAGGATTTCAGCACATGAATATTTTTTTTATTTTTTATAATTGTGATCTCACGATCCAGTTTACACCCAAAAGCTGTTGTTAAAATAGATAATATAGATAAAATAAGATAACAAAATAAAAGAAGGAGGCAGCGAGACGGACAACAGTTAGAAACGTTTTAGAATAAAGACATTTTTACACTAATAACAGTCTTTGCAAGGTCATATGTTACTTTACAGCATGTGTAATAATGCCCTGCTAAGTGCAGTTCAGCCACTGACCTAGTCTTAGAGTCTCTGTAAAACGCCAAATCCACCGGAGATCCTATTTAAACCTATAGCTACTCACACACAGAGGTGGGTAGTCCAGGTCATTATCACCTATGATTTTGCAGTTTACATGCTTGCACTAAATATTCAGCCTTTTTTTACTGTGGTTTATTTTTTTGTTAAAATACATTACATGTACATTTTTTATTTTACAATATTACTATTTTATAAGTGTGACTTTTGTTTAAAAAGTAGACAAACGTTTACAGATTTTTTTTGTTTTGTTTCAACAGAATGTGTGAAATTTTATAGTAAATAAAGCATTTTATTTGTTTCAGTACTATATTTTTGAATTCAGTAAAAATATTTTTCAGTGATGAAGAAGTGGTAAAAATGTTTAATTTTAATATCTTTATATTAAAAGATATTTATACGATACACAATATTTATCTAAATGTCTTGATACTCAGACAAAACCAGCAGAGACAGATTCTTAGAAACTGCTATTCCATTTTTTTCTTATTTCACATCCATTTAAATAGAATTTTATTTATTCTCTGTAATGAAGTGTACAGTTGAGTCAGTGTTCTTCAAGCACTGATGAAATCCTTGATATGCTTATTAAAGTATATTATCATTACGATAAGAAAATGTATCAAAATACAATAAAAAGCAGTATTTTGCCCAGTTCTAAGTGAACCTCAAAAAGACACTCACCTCATACAGCATTTGTGTCGCATGTCTCTGTAGGCGGAGATGAAGCTTCATTCGAGTTGAGTGTATGAAGCGAATGCAGCCTTTCCCCTTCTTCCCTTTTCTCCTTTTTTCTTCTCCTTTTTCGACAGAGTTTTAGTCGAGTGCTGTGAATTGAAATTACAGATGAAGCCAGAGAGTGGTGAGTACTGTTTCCTACACCTTCAAATAAAGACTCTTAGAAACTGGAGATAAAAAGCTGCTACAGGAAGACGTCTGGCTGACCCACATGGAAACAGCAGCTTTAGCCTTTAGCTCAGATTAACATGATTAAGGACTGAATCTCAGTTTCAGCAGAGAAGAGAAGAATTAGAGAATTAAGTCTGATAGGTGAAGTAATAACTGCAGTAATAAAGTCATGTCTGGGGATCTGAGTGGTCCAGCGGTCTACTCTCTGGTTCGAATCCTAGTTATGCAGCTTGCCATCAGCTGTCGAAGCATAGAGAGAGCACAACTGGCCGTGCTCTCTCTGGCCATAAAGCATTGTTACAACAAAGAAACACAAAATCTAACAAACAACACATTTCCTAATTTTTGTAAGCTATGATTATATTCTCAACAAATGGTAGCCTTGGGGGGGGGAGTTGACTACAAACTAATGGTAAATAAGGGTTGAGAGGACATGTCAATTACACAAACAAAATTATGTACAAACAAACAAATAAAGCCAGTAACAATGACCTTTGCAAATAAACTAACCTAATACACGTTCACACATTCAACTCTACCATAATTTCTGAAATATAAGGTGCACTTTATTATAATCTAGTGCACCTTATGTCTGAACTTTACCAGTCAGGTATAAAGGAGCAGTAAAGCCACTCAGCTTTATAAAAGAGTTTAAGTTCAGTTCTTTAGAATCAAGGCTGCAGCAGTACTAGCGTTAGCATTAGCCACTAAGCTAAGAATTTTCCCATTCAGTGGTGAGTATTATCGGCCTCTAGCCTGATTCTAACCTCAGCTAGCACTGCTGGAGCAACATTAGCATTAGCGCTAACCGCGCTAAATTTGGTAGTATTAGCGTTAGCATTAGCCACTAAACTAAGCATTTCCCCACTCACTGGTAAGTATTATCGGCCTGTAGTCTGCTCCTAACCCCAGCTAGCACTGCTGGAGCAGCATTAGCATTAGCCGCTAACAGCGCTAAATTTGGTAGTATTAGCATTAGCATTAGCCACTAAACTAAGCATTTCCCCATTCACTGGTGAGTATTATCGTCCTGTGGTCTGCTCCTAACACCAGCTAGCACTAAGGCTGAAGCTGCATTAGCCGCTAACCGTGCTAAATTTGTTAGTATTAGCGTTAGCATTAGCCACTAAACTAAGCATTTCCCCATTCACTGGTGAATATTATTGGCCTGTAGTCTGCTCCTAACCCCAGCTAGCACTGCTGGAGCAGCATTAGCATTACCCGCTAACCGCAATAAATCTGGTAATCTAAGCTTACTGTAAATAAACGGTTTACATACAGTTTACATACAGTTACAGTTTTGAGACCTGCTGAATTATAAGTTCTTAAATATTATTTTAATTATAATGTCTTGTATATACTTTTATTTTTTAATTATATTTTCTTTTAACATTGTTCTTAAACTATTTTCTTAAATTACGATTATTCTTTTACATGTTTTTAACTTGACTTACTTTTGTTTTAATCATGTTTGAATCGTGTTTTATCCATCCTTTATTCTTAATCTATTCTTTTATTTCCCTTTTTATTGTTACATGTATTTGTAATTTGACTTCGCTTTGTATTTTCTAATTTGTAAAGCACTTTGAATGACCAATGACCATTTATGTTAAGATAATTTTTTTATTTTTATTAAAAAAACGTATTTTTTAAGGAAATAGTTCAACTTAATAGAGATACATTGTTGCTGTTAAAAATGCATTTTCCAATAAAGGGAGTATTGGCAAAACTGGTTATATTTGTTTATGTTAAGGCGGCGGGAGGTGGTGTCTGCAACAAAAAGGTGTGGTTATTGTAAAAGGGCTGGTTATGGGCGGGACCAATAACAGACCGTCAGCTCTGCTCCGCCCCGCTCTGCAGCCTGTGACCTCGAGGCAGCCCTCAGGGGCGGGGTTATTTAAATGAGTAGGCTGTCTCTCCACAGTCTTTCTCCCTCCTCTGGTCTCTACTGCGCAGAATCGGGTGTCAGGATCGCCGACAAGGAGGAAGATTTTGGCTTCATTTTCATTGAATGAATGGGAACGACGACACGGCGTCCATCTTTTTTACAGTCTCTGGTGCGAAGCATTGTAAATGTAGATTGAGAAATTTGCAGGGTAAAAACAGAAAGCAGCTTGAATTACAGAAAACAGTTAGAGCAGTAGGATGTTTGTCTCATACAGAGAAAACTGTAATCTGATCACATTCCACTCTCTGCTATCCGCACCTTCTAATCTCACAGGAATGCAGACGGCATTCAGAAAAAGGAAATATTTTGATGCGATGCCTCGAGCAGGTCTGTGTTTATTATGAAACACAGTGAAGCAGACTAGGCCCAGAACAGCACAGAGAAATCACAGTCACTTACTGAACACAGATACACGTGAAGACAATGATGAGCAGCAGAAAGACCAGTCCGGCTATAATCCCAGCAATGACTATCTGCTTCTGATCTCCAACCAGCCAGCCCAGGTCCAAATACTCACATCTGGAACCAATGTACCCACTTTCACATCTGTACAAACAAAAAAAGACATATTCTTCCTTCACAAAACAGGTTTAAAAAAAGAACAAAGAAAAAGAAATACAGCTCTGCAGCATAAAGTTATCCAAAAGCAGTGTGTAAGACTGGTGGAGGAGAACATGATGCCAAGATGCATGAAGAAAACTGGGATTAAAAAACACCAGGGTTATTCCACCAAATATTGATTTCTGAACTCTTAAAACTTTATGAATATGAACTTTTTGTTTTCTTTGCATTATTTGAGGTCTGAAAGCTCTGCATCTTTCTCATTTTTTGCAAATAAATGCTCTAAACTACAATATTTTTATTAGGAATTTGGGAGAAATGTTGTCTGTAGTTTATAGAATAAAACAACAATGTTCATTTTACTCAAACATAAACCTATAAATAGCAAAATCAGAGAAACTCATTCAGAAACTGAAGTGAAATCTTAATTTTTTTCCAGGGCTGAATATTAAAGAAGCTTAGTTGGACTGGATTCTTATATTTTTTTAATTGAACGATGAAAAGATGAAAAATAATAATTGCCACAGTAAAATATAGATGACCAACATTTCTACTTTCTAAAGTATTTATATGGGTCCAGTCCACCTTCACAAACTCCAACTCCCAGAATGCACCTCTCAGTCTCTCAGTGTCTTAGTCAGCCAGTCAGCACCTGATTGCAAGATCAGCCTCGCCTGCGTTCTGATTAGTTTCGGGCGTTTTTTCCGTGTATATATTAGACTGTTTGCCCAGTTTTTTGTGAAGTATTGCACTTGTTTTTTTTAGCTGAGTATCGAGCGTTATTTCTTTGTTTACCTATTTCCTTGTATTACATATTTTTTGGCTTTTGTCTCTGATTTTTTTTAATCTGTTTTTGACTCTTAATTCTCGTTTGTTGTTTATCCTGTTTGGACTGTGATTTGGCTCGAATGTTTGTACTGTTGCTAGTTGTACTCAGATCAAGTTTCTTGGTTTAGCTCTGATTATTTAAGCTACTTCTAATTTTTATTGCAAGCGTCACAATAACTCTAAACCTCAAAATGCTTTTCTAACAAACACCTGAAGTTAAGATATCAACGTATTGTGATATGAATGGTTCAGGAAAGTACTTTTCAAAAGAGAAATTGTAGCCTGCTGAAGTACACGGAACTAAAGTGACCAGTTATTCCCCATCACTGCTGACCAGCAGCTGGAAATAGCTTTTTTTACATGACTCACCGCCACCAGAGCCAAGGCCACCGCCTGAACACCGCCAGACTGATCAAAGCCTCACCTGCAGGCAGGAGTGTTCTGCTCCTGAACGAAGTGGCAGCTTCCGTGGACGCAGTAATGCGCGTACTCCTGCGGACACTTGGAAAAGTGGCCACTCCATCTGTGGTCGTCCTTCGCATCTGTTCAGAAAGAAGCAGATATAACACTGAGACAAAGCACACGCTGTACCTGATGCAGGTGATGATGTACAGGCTTCTGTGTATCACCTACATCCAATGAAACACCTCTCTAATAAAAAACCTCTCTAAAGAAAACCTCTTTCAAATAATGACCTTGCAGGAGAGTAGGATCATGATCTGTCATAATAACTTCTGCGTTCATTTCAGCGGCTGTAAAAACAGAATCATCCTTGGACAATATGGTAAAAATATCATGATATTTAAAGACATGAACTTAATGGTCTCATTCTATCGTTTTTTCATTCGTTTTAAAATCTAGTCTACTTGTATTTTTAGTATGAATAAATGGCATGTAAGCTGTTTTTTGTGAAAAAAAAAAAACAGTGCTCCGGTGATCCGGCACAACACTGCTTTAGTCCCGTGGAGGAGTGGAAGGGAAGAAATGATTAAATTTTGGCTCTTGCTCATGAATATTCATAAATGCATATTCATACGTTGCAAACATAACAGAACTGTGACACCAGCAAGACGAACAACAGTTAGAAACGTTTTAGAATAAAGACATGTTTACACTAATAACAGTCTTTGCAATGTCATATGTTACTTTACAACATGTGTAATAATGCCCTGTCTTTGAGTCTCTGTAAAAAAAACACAAAATCCACCGGAGATCCTACGTAAACCTAAAGCTATTCACACACAGATATGGGTAGTCCAGGTCCAGAAACCATAGATAAATTTTAACCATTTGTTCCTTAGCTCTGAATTACTGGGTAAAGTATATAAACACTGATGTGTTATTCACACAAATAACACAGGAATGAACTGCATGCTGTTCCTAGCACTGTTAGTTATCTCCTATCTGACGAGACGGCGTCGCTGCCCAGCTTTAGCTCTGTCTGTGGGCAGTCCTGAGCCGAGGTGGGCGGGGTCATGAATACTAATTCACAGGTTGATGTAGACACAGTGCTTTTCCTGATCGACTCGTTTTTATGAATATTTTCTTTTACTAGCTGCTGCAGACAATGGGGAAGAGGTTGAGGAAGAGTTTCATGTGCAGCATCATATAAAACTCAGAGAGACCTACTGTATTTCACAAACAACAAGAACAAGAGGATTTTAGCGGAAGGAGACCTTTAATTTTTGTTGCATTTCATGCAATTAAACATGATTTTTTACACTTTCTGTAATGAAATGTACAATTTCAGAAGAGTAGGCCTATCATAAAAACCTGGTCCTCCCTGTCCTCTAGATAGTGGAGGGAGATATTGCTTAATATATATATATATATATATATATATATATATATATATATTATAATCGTTAAATCGTATAATTTTTGTTTGTGATACTTTATCGATATGTGGCTTCAAATATGGATATTTTTTTATTAGAATGTGGGAAAAAGAATACTGATTGTTAAATTCTATGAATCTGACTACCAAGATTGGTGTCAGAAGTGGTTAATTTACCGCCCACTAGATACTAAGAGTTAGAATGTTTAATTGTCCTCGTTTGCGATAGAAAGAATATTGCTTTTTAAAATCTGTGAAACTGAAACACCAATAAATCCATAATAATAATTCCTGGTATTTGATTATTTAGGAGTGTTTTATACTCTTCTGTAACAATATCAGATGCTGTAAATTATCGTAATTATCGTAGAGAATTGTCTTGCGATATATCGAGTATCACAGTATCATTAATATCGCATCGTGAAAGCCCTGCTGTGCTCATCGCCTACATTTCTCAACCTGGAGAGATATTTTTTTGGATAGAGATAATCAGGAGATCATCAGACGAGCTAAATAAAAGTCTGGCCCTGCACTCCATTCTTCACTCTGTGGAGCAGATAGGCTGGCGAGAGGGAGATAACCAGCAGAGCTAAATGAAAATATGACCTTTATTCCCACTTTTACCCACAGCCAAAACAGACGGGATCTTCTCCGTGTTTGAGCAGGGAAAGGGCAGTCTTAGCTAAAAGGGTGAGGCTGCAAATTACTCGCTGTTCTGCTGTTCCACTGCCCCTCGAAACGAAACCCGAAGCCCTGAGTCCTTTACCAATGACCTACAGGATGAATGGAGCTGGATCTGGTTACCACAGCCCAGCGTACGCAACTCGATATCTCAGGGCACTATCACAGGATTACCTGCTGCACTGACGCTTTGAAGTTTTCACAAATCTAACTGCCTTTTGTTTTCAGGTCAACTGTGAAACATCAGTGGGAGCTATTGTTTAGAAGACAATGCTACGGTTAACTATCACTGGCTACAATATCCACAATGCATCTGAAGCTTTGGAGTAGGGGTGTGTCGTATCACATTGTACACAGTATTATCATTATTATTCTGCTATTAATTGTGAAACTATAAGTTTTGTCGTGTATTTTTTGTATGTAGTGAGGTTATAAGTTATGTTTGGATGGACACACATTCTCATTTAATTGTAAATTAACACTTTTTAAGTGATGATTCAGACTATTAAGGAACACATAAGGAATCATGTAGTAACTTAAAAACAGTGTTAAACAAACCAAAATACTCTGTGAAGAAGCATCTAGGTGCTCTTATCTGGGGTTAAGCTGTTAACTTGCGGTTTCTGAGGCTGGTAGTCCTGTACAAAAGAGGAAACTCCCGCTCTTGCTTTCCTGATGAGAGCCAGTTTCATCATCATTACGTTTGTGATGGTCTTTTTTGCGACTACACTTGAGGATATATATATGTATTAAAACATTATTCAAATAGAGCTATTATTCACTGTATACCAACTCTTCTTCTTCACAACTGAACAGCTGATGCTCTGATGTAATTAACTCTTGGTAATTAAACTCATCTTGCTGATGAGGGCCAGTTCACCATGACGTTTTTAACATTCTTTGCAACTGCACTAGAGAACGCTTTTAAAGTTCTTGATATTTCTATTGCTATATATCATACAATTTTGATCTCTAGTGATGCCCCCCAACACCAGGAGGGGGAAAAAGAATAGCACACGCCTCCTTCGATACATGTGAAGTTAGACTCCACCTCTTTTTGAACTGCTGCTGATGATGATGTAGCATTACTGAGTAGCATCGCAGCGCTAACGCTCGGAGGAAAGCGCAGCGACTCGGTTCTGATACATCAGCTCACAGACGCAGCCTTGTGCCGATCTACATCACCCTTTAGGGATGTAGGGAGAGAGCGCCATCTACCCACCCAGAGGGAGCAGGGCCAATTTTGCTCTCTCTGAGCGCCGGCAGCTTGATGGTAAAGCTGCATGAGCGGGGGTTCGAACCAGCGACCTCCTGCTCATAGCAGCAGCGCTTTAGACCCCTGGACCACTCAGCGCCCCAAAATATCAATTTTTATTGTTTTTTTTTATCTCAATTTGACTTACTTAAGTTTCTGCTTCATTCCTCCACATAGCGGCACTATTATTAAATTAATAGAGTTAATAAATCTGTGGTGAAGAATATTGGTTGTTTAAATCTGTCAAACTGAAACACCAATAAATCCATAATTCCTGGTATTAGATTTTTTAAAAGTATTTTTTATTTTGTTCAGTAACACAGAAGCTGTAAAGTATCGTAGAGAATTGCTTCTGATAGCGTATCATGATAATATCGTATTGTGAGATCCCAGTTAATCTCTAGTAGAGTGATTAGTAGAACATTTTCATTTATAGAATGTTTAATCTGTCAAGCTCTCTGGAATTTCCATTTTTATATATTTCACATATGTTTTATGTTTTTAAGTGTAAAATTTCCATATTCCAATTTCCATAATGTTAGTGTTTGTCTAGCTAGGAATGTTCTGTGAGAAACGCTGTTATAACGTTGAGATGCAAACTATTACTAAAGTAAAGCGCTTCTGTTTATTTAGAGTAACCTTAGTTTTCCAGATTTCCACTAAGGCTGGGTGCAGCAGCATTAGCATTAGCAGCTAAAACTAGCACTAGCCACAGTTAGAGCTAGTAAATGTGTGTTCCGGTAAGCCAGGTTGATAATTGCTAACAGTTTGTACCACATAGCTTGTTTTAACACGCTAAACGTGCAGACTACAGTCCGATATACTCGCCACTCTGAGCAGCGAAAGAGATAGACTTAACCTGAAACTCCTGTATAACGCTGTACTTTATTCACTTTATAATGCTGGATTAGCTATAAGGCACGCTGATGGTTGATTTTTGGGAAAATTAAAGAATTTTAAGTGTACCTTTCAGTGCAAAAAATACAGTAAGAATCAATGTAGACATAAATTAAAAGGAAAAAAATTACATACACAATAGAATTTAAATGAAAAAAATTGGATTATAAGAAATAAATGTAAGGCATAATACACAACAATGTTAAAATAAAATTACAAGACATTATAATTAAAAGAATATATATGTAATTAATATTTTTTAACCTCTTGTTGTTGTTCTTGTTCGTGTCACTGAGAGCAGTCAAATCCTTACTTACTTACCCCCCCCCCCCCACACACACACATATATACACGTTTATATTACATACAGTATGTTTGGCCAAGGGCTAATAAACATTGCTTCATTTGTAAATTTGAAACTAAACAAATTTTCTACTCATATCTTGAGTTTAATTCATTTTCTTTTACATTTTATTAAAAAAACTAATAAAAAAAAGAGTAGCACTTTTTAAAAGAAATGTAACATAAGAAAGGTAAAGGGCAAATATTAACCATGTAAGCTGTTTATATTGCTTGCAATTTAGGTGAAGCGAGCATGTGTAAAGCATTTTAATGTAAAAATGCTTAATTTTGCTGAATTAAATACAAGTAACAAAGTAAACGAGTAACAAAAATACGAACACCACACAAGGGTTAAAAAAGAAGAAACAATGGATGAGCAGGTGTCCCATTACTTTTGTCCGTGTGGTGTGTGTATAGCTGTATGTACAGTGAATGAGGCGCAGTGTAAAGGAGGCAGGCGTGGGCGGCGGCGGTGCACGCCTGCAGATTATAAAACAAAAGCCCTGAATGTTTTTACTCTTCTGTGTGAATGAACATCCTGCTGGGTTGTTATGTAACAGCAGACAGCAGGTGAGCTCTGTTTCTGTGGGTTTAGAGGATAATTGGAGAGGAAAAAGAGGAATGTGAGAGGAGGTGCAGGGCCGTGTCGTTTACCTGTGCAGTTGCTGCTGTTGTCATGGGTCCTGCAGGACACGGTCTTATTTACTGTGTCCTTTGTTGCGTTCCATTCAGCCCGGGAATATTTGCATAGGGCAAAAGCTACAGGCAGAAAACAAACAAATCACAGGTGGCACACGGCAAACGTCACGACACACATCCACACAGATCCTGCAGCATGAGCTCCCTACTGAATTTATACCATAGAAATAATACTAAACTCATACAGTACTATGAAGAAAAACATATGGCATTACACTTAACCAATTCCTGTGTTTTTTTTTTGTTTTTTGTTTTTTTTTACAGTAAAATCATACAGTAAATAACTATTTATTGATGTTTCATTGCAAAACTGTAGAATGCAATGCATCATGGGATGTTCTATAAAAAAAACAGCTGTCACCTGTACACTGTCAGCTGAACAACAAATATTGAACTCTATTGTACTCTAAATTATAGCAAACTAGTTGCCTCAGCTAACATTATTAAATTTCTTGTTAAAAATTGGCCGAACTAAATCGGTTGTGTTTGCAAAATTTACAAATTGTAGTTGAACTCTAGTTGAGGCCAAGCCAACTACTCTGCTCTTCTGCACTACTGCACATGCTCAGATTGACCTTTTACTTAAACAGGGTCTTCTGAGCAATTCTGCAGGGTTTTTTTTTTACTCGATGTTGGTCAGGCTATTTGCATATTGGGTGTGTCCTCCCAATACCTCTCACTCACCACAGAGTGCCTTCTCATGGAATTTGCAAATGTATTCAGTGTTGAAGGCTATATGTCGGCTAAGTCCAGCTGGTAACATTTGCATTATTTGCAATCTTATATTATTGACCATAAGGCAGGTATGAAATAGTCCCCAGTTGCTTTCTTAAATTAACCAAAATATAGTGTTTCACCCAATAGATGATTAAATTAATGTACACTTTTTCATTGGCACAACTTAATTTTTTTTAGTTGATGATCCTAAAGGATAGTCAGCAAAACTTTACACATTAATACACATTTTGTAAAACTTAAATCAGGCCAACTTAAAACACAAATTAATTGTTTAAGTTTATGTTTAAGGTGAGAGTTAATATTTAAAGTTTCAATACATATAAAAAATAAATTATCTGGGCTAAAGATTTCTAGATGGCAAACCGCATGTGGTTAAAAGTTTGAGTTGGCCTCAGTTTTCTAACATTTTTTATTTTTACAGTGTATAGAAAACTGTTATATTTGAGGGGAAAACAGGTGTTCATATTTAACACATTTCGCAGGAATTTACTGCTTTGTTGTGAAACTACACAAATCCTACAAACATCCTTTATTTGCATAATAGGCTTGTCTCCTCATGCCTAACTCATCATCAATGTTGACACTTGCCTACTAGGGCTATCTTTTCATTGGGTATAAGATTGTTGTAGGTCATAAGAGCAAGCTGCCATTCACTTTACTGCCGAGCATTACGTTTTTTTACATGCCACTCATTTACAGTAAGAGTCTTTACAGTGTGTCCAGCTGTTATTTTACAGTATAATGTCAGTAATAATTTTGCAGCACTTCATTACCGAATAAAGACCCCAAACATTTAACGTACAATATTTACAATATTATAATGTATTCTAAGAAATAATACTCTGTAATCCATTTACAGTAAACTACTGTTTTTCGCATTCAGTAATATGCTGTAATCTTTCTTCACAGTGAATTACTGTAATTTTACAATCTTTTATTGGCAACTTTTTTCTTGGTAACTTACCGTAAAGTTTACAAGATCTTTTTAAAAGTCTATTTAGTAACGAAAAAAGTGTTAAACAAACCAAAACATGTTTTATATTTTACATTCTTTACTTTTACTTTTAAATCTCTTGCTTAAATGATCAGTTTTGAACATCTCTGCTGGATTTTCTCAGTCAGTTTTTTGAGGTAGAGTCACCTGGAATTCAGGCTTTCAGTTAACAGCTGTGCTGAACTCATCAAGAGTTAATTACTTGAATTTCTTGTCTCTTAATAAAGTGTTTGAGAGCATCAGTTAAAGTAAAGTAGTGAAGAGGTAGAGTTACAGGTATACAGTGAATAGTGAATATTTATACATTACATTAATAATCAATAATTAATACCAAAGCTTGGATTCCAGGTTATTCTTTTAATGGAAAATCTCCATTTAATGCTATAAATTTAAATGCTATATAGTTCAGGACTAGTCTTAACCCTGTCTGGGCAACTGTAGTAATAAGTGTTGATTTAACAATAGCAGATTTAATGCGAAAATATATAAATTCTAATATTAACAGCACCTAAAAATACTCTGACAGTGTCAAACAAGTTCAACAAGCTCAATCTGTAAAAGCAAAACTGACCTGTTTACTCAAAGACACACAATTGGCTACACCCCCCCACACCTAACCACGCCCCCCTGCCTGTCCTGCCATTCGTGTGCAAGAAATAGCACACACTTCTTAATGGAGACTTGGAAAGTATTCTGGAGATCATTAGAAGACTTCTACTGCTTCAGAATGACCTTACACAGCCTTATACAGCTTTACTGCAGTGATTTTCAATCCTGGTTCTGCCCCCCAACCCCCCCCCCCCCCTGCACAGAATATTTTAGAGTAGTGTTCTTCAATCCTAAGTATTCTGGAGATCATCAGAAAACTTTTTGAAAATGATCTACAAAGCTAAGAGCCGTGTTCTTCAATCCTGGTGCTTGCAACCCCCTGTCCAGCATATTTTACAGCAGTTTTCTTCAATCCTAAGTATTCTGGAGATCATTAGATGACTTTTGCAGCTTCAAAATGATCTTACAAAGCCTAGAGCCGTTTTCTTCAATCCTGGTCCTGGCACCCCCTGTCCAGCATATTTTAGAGCAGCGTTCTTCAATTTTAAGTATTCTGGGGCTCATTATAAGATTTTTGCAAATGCAAAATATCTTTCAAAATGATCTAACAAAGCTAAGATCAGTGTTCTTCAATCCTGGTGCTTGCAACCCCATGCCCAGCATAATTTAGAGAAGTGTTCTTCAATCTTAGGTATTCTGGGGGTTATTATAAGACTTTTGCAGCTTCAAAATGATCTTTCAAAGCTTAGAACAATGATCTTCAATCCTTATGTTTGCACCACCTGTCCAGCATATTTTAGATCATTGTTCTTCAATCCTAAATTATGGTGCTCATTATAAGACTTCTACTGCTTCAAAATGGTCTTACAAAGCTTAGAGCAGTGTTCTTCAATCCTGGTGCCTGTAACCCCATGCCCAGCATATTTTAGAGCAGTGTTCTTCAATCCTGGTCCTGGCACCCCCAGACCAGCATATTTTTGAGAAGTATTCTTCAATCCTAAGTATTCTGGAGCTCATTAGAAGATTTTTTCAGCTAAAAAATGATCTTACAAAATCTTAGATCAGTGTTCTTCAACCCTTATGCTTGCACCTCCCGTCCAGCATATTTTAGAGCAGTAGTCTTCAATCCTACGTATTCTCATTATAGGACATTTGCAGCTTCAAAATGGTCTACAAAGCTTAGAGTAATGTTCTTCAATCCTGGTGCTTGCAAATCCCTAAGCAGTGTTTTTCAATCCTGGTCCTGGCAACCCCATGTCCAGCTAATTTTAGAGCAGGTGCTTCAACCCTGGTGCTTGCACTCCCCTGCCCAACACATTTTATTGGATTGCCTGCTTTAACACGCCCACTGCAACTCTGAAAGGGCTTGTTAATGAGCTGATTAATTGAATCAGGTGTGTTGGGAGAAGGTAAAGTCATATATCTGCAGATCAGGGGGATGCTAGGATCAGGATTGAAGAAGGAACCCAGTACAATCTTATAAAATACACATAAATGCATATAATCCAGGTGTTCCTCTAATCAGCTCTTACCTGTAATTATCCACAACATTAACCTGTGTATCCTGTCCATCCGTCATCAGTTGTGTCTCCAAACTAAGTCCTGTTTGAGTTCATTCTGCAGCTCAGCTCTCAGTCTGGAGTCAGATACCGGTCAGAACCCGCTTCCCACCATACTTCCTCTCACTTTTCTTCACTTTAAACCTGTAAAAGACCGTTTTTAAGAAGTTTTTCCTCTTCATTTGGAGTAGTTAAATCCACATTACACCGCTGAGAGGACTTTCCGCAGCGCAGTGTGGACAGTAGCCCCGCCCCTCAGCAGGCGAGCACAGGCGGCTTGGGTTACTGAAGTCAGGGGGGCGGGGTTTCAGTTATAGTCCCGCCCCTGCATAGAAAAAATGACCCAGAGCAGGGTGCTGTAATGGCCTATTAATAACAGTAATTACAGCATCTGCTCCAGTTAACCCCTAAACTATACAGCTCTATAAACTATACAGCTCTATGAAAAAATAAGAGACCACCCAAAAATTAATGAGTTTCTTTGAATTTACAACGAAAATGAGAAATGGCTGAAATAACAAAAAAGAGAAAAAAATATGCAGAGCTTTCAGACCTCAAATAATGAATCATATTCATAAAGTTTTAAGAGTTCACAAATCAATATTTGGTGGAATAACCCTGGTGGTTTATAATCACAGTTTTTTTCATGCATCTTGGCATCATGCTCTCCTCCTCCACCAGTCTTACACACTGCTTTTGGATAACTTTATGCTGCTTTACTCCTGGTGCAAAAATTCAAGCAGTTCAGGTTTTTTTTGATGATGCTTGTGATCATCCATCTTCCTCTTGATTATATTCCAGAGTTTTTCAATTTGGTAAAATCAAAGAAACTCAACATTTTTAAGTGCGCTCTCTTATTTTTTTCCAGAGCTGTATGTGCATAGGTAACATATATGGAAGCAAAACTCTAATATACAGATCTTTATGAATTATATTATATATCAGTGTGGAGTTTCTGTGAGTAACTCTTCATTTTATTGAGTGCATATCTCTCTGTATCCAGACGGCGTCTGGTAATGAAGCTGAGGCTCAGCTGAGAGCTGAGGCGAGCCGTGGACACACCGCCCGGTCAGACTGTGTGTTTGTGTTGGTTGGCCGTCAGACTGGCAGCTTTCTCCCAGGAGGATGAGAAGATGTGTGGCTGGCAGGGCCTCCAAGAGCCGGCGCTCTCTCTCTGACACAAGCCAGGCATTATCAGGAGGCCACACTAAACAACGAGGCCTTCATCCTCAGCTATCCCCAACTTAGCACTGCACTCACAACTCAGGGCTTCACTGCACTCGCCTACACTGAGGACTACGGATGGGGCAATATATCACTTTGCTTTTATTTGCTATACATTATCAATACATGGTGCCAAATATGGATGCATTTATTAAACCTTCCTTAAAGACTTACCCTCCTTGTCGGTTCACATTCACTGTAAATGTAAGTGATCTGTATCTGTGTGTAATGTGAACACAGAATCTGTTCCTAAAAACGTCTCACATGCGCCTCACATTGATACCTGTATAAACGTCTCCTTCTTCACCAACAACAAAAAAAAAACCTCACATTAGAGAGAGGAGAGACTCGTAGCTTTATAAAGGGAAATGGATGAGTTAGCAGCTCATATGTGGAGCATCTTTTGCTGGAGTGGAGAAACAGGAAACAGCTGGTCTGAAGTTCATGCTCAGGTCCAGCAGGTGAAAAAAGGACAGGTGGTTTGCTTTTGCTGTTTTTTTGCAGCTATAGCTATAGCTGCACAGCTGCACTAAGAGATACAGTGCGGGTACGAGAGAAGAGAAGCACGTAGCGCTAATGCTAATGCTAATGCATAAAAGCAAAAAGACTGTGCATCCATTCTGATTTGAACTTTCACATTCACGTCGCGTGTCTATGGATTGGATATATATCCGATTTAGGACCACATATGAATGTAACTCAAATCTGATTTGATAAAAATCTGATTTATCACGTTCACACAGCCATGAAAAAAATCAGATCTGAGCCACATTGAGCAAAAAAAAAAATTGAGTCACTTCAGCCTGGTAAATTGAACGTAGCCTAAGACTTACTGAAGTTACTGCTTCATTACTCCATATGGTGGCGCTATAATCAAATGAATAGAATAAACTTGTCTTAAGAGACACAACTCTAGCTATTCTATTTCATCTATTTCATTATCTCAAAATTTCAGATTTTCAGATTACATTTAATATGATTTCACTTATTTCACGAATAATATTTATATATATTATATTATATATATACTGGAACAAATTAGACCTCTCAAAATGTTTCTTTGATTTTATCAAATTGAAAACCTAATATAAATATAATCAAGAGGAAGATGGATGATCACAAACCATCAAACCACCAAACTGAACTGCTTGAATTTTTGCACCGGGAGTAAAGCAGCATAAAGTTATCCAAAAGCAGTGTGTAAGACTGGTGGAGGAGAACATGATGCCAAGATGCATGAAGAAAACTGTGATTAAAAACCACCAGGGTTATTCCACTAAATATTGATTTCTGAACTCTTAAAACTTTATGAATATGAAGTTGTTTTCTTTGCATTATTTGAGGTCTGAAAGCTCTGCATCTTTTTTTTTGTTATTTCGGCCATTTCCCATTTTCTGCAAATAAATGCTCTAAATGACGATATTTTTATTTAAAATTTAGGAGAAATGTTGTCTGTAGTTTATAGAATAAAACAACAATGTTAATTTTACTCAAACATAAACCTATAAATAGCAAAATCAGAGAAACTGTTTGGTGTAGAAGAACTTGACTGGCCTGCACAGAGTCCTGACCTCAACCTGACAGAACACCTTTGAATAAATTAGATTAATTAGGATGGAGATTGTGAGCAAAGCCTTCTCGTCCAACATCAGTGTCTGAGCTCACAAATAATGGTGATTAAAATGGAAGAATGAATAGTGAAAAATTCCCGTAGCCGAATAAACACACTCCTAAACCTTGTGGAAAGCCTTCCCAGAAGAGTTGCAGCTGTTATAGCTGTCAAATGGATTAAGAATGGGAAATCACTACATTCATATGCATGCAAAGGCAGATGAGTAAATACTTTTGTTAGTATAGCATACATGTATTTTATATATAACATCTCGTATATACATTTATTCTATTTATGTAATAGTACTTTTCTATGGGGGCTAGATAAGCTGTGTTTGTGAGTGCATTTGCACATAGCTGAGAGAAGGACTTTGGATAAACTGCTTTCTATCATGAACAATGATAGTCACCCACTTCACACCACCATCATGAAGCAGAGGAGTGTGTTCAGCGGCAGACTGCTGTCACAGAGCTGCACAACAGACAGACTCAGAAGATCCTTTATTCCAAGAGCCATCAGACTCTTTAACTCCTCCCATCGGGGCGGGATGCTGCTGCCGACTGAGTTTCATCTTGACTTACTGTCAATTGCAGTTACTCATGATTGGGTATTCACATATTCACATTCTCAGAACTATTTTGTAACATATGCATATTTATATTTCTATGGCACATCAGTCACTTTTTGCACTGCTCCGTTTACAGATATATCTTTACATTGTATAGTAAGTTTTTTATAGACTTATATATTTCTATTCTTCTGTGTTTTAATTTATGTTTAATATTTTTCTTACTGTACTGTGTTGTTGCTGCTGGATGCCTAAATTTCCTTTGGGATCAATAAAGTATCTATCTGTCTGTCTATCTATCTATCTATCTATCTATCTATCTATCTATCTATCTATCTATCTGTCTGTCTGTCTGTCTGTCTGTCTGTCTGTCTGTCTGTCTATCTATCTATCTATCTATCTATCTATCTATCTATCTATCTATCAATACCATGTGAGCTGTTTGTTTTTGTGAAATAAAAGTGCTCCGGTGATCCGGTATAACACTGCTTTAGTCTGGTGGAGGAGTGGGCTGGGAGAAACGATAGGGTTTCAGCGCATGAATATTCAAGGATTTAAAGAGACTTTATTGTCATGTCATCACATGTGGTACATGAGGTGGAACAAAATTGTGATCTCACAATACAGTTTACAACCAAATAGATAAAGATAAATACACAAAAAATAAATAAATAGAAAGAGTTGAAAGAGCAGCAACATGAAGTCCAGACTGCAAGTTTGCTAAAGCAGCATGATAATGTGAATATTCATAAATACAAACATTATGTCGCCTCTGATTGGCTAACAGTACTGTGACACCAGGAGGCTGCGAGACGGACAACAGTTAGAAACGTTTTAAAATAAAGACATTTTTACACTAAAAACATCCATCCATCCATCCATCCATCCATCCATCCATCCATCCATCCATCCATCCATCTGTGTCAGCAGTGGGTGCATCAAATTAAAGAAACTATAATTCACAAACCTCTGGACAGACAGTGCATCACATTATCATTTACACACATTCTCACAGTCTGTAGTGATCAGGTGTTAATCTGGACTGATAAATTAAATGATAAAATAATGTTTGCAGTGTTTGCAGATTTAAAATCCAATCAGGAAGAATTTGATGTAATAATGATTCTGTAATCATTACAATTAACTGTAATGATGATTCATCTCCTGCCTCATGAATGAGCTGCAGAAAGGAGAAAAGACTGAGGGATGAGAGTGTAAAGTATGGAAACACTGCCACCTACTGGAGGAGAAGACACATAAATTCACTTTTTGGTCTTTTGATTTATTAAGAAATTATGATTAATTATAGGTAAAAAAATATATATATTAACGTATGTTCCTGTTCTGTTTTATATATTCTGGTGTAGTTTTTTTATATATTTAATTCATTCAGTTAGTTCTAATGCATGGTAGTGTTGCACAGCTCTATGGGTCCACTTTTTAATGGGTGGACTTTTGAGTGGGGGGGTGGGGGGGGGGGCAACTGCCACCCATTGGTGCCCCCATGGCTGGAAAGCATCACTCAAGTGACCTCTAAGGTGGTAACAAAGAGAGAAAGTGGGGAAATAAGTGTTTTTTTGACTGCCCGCCAAGGTTATAAAAGTTTAGAATTTTTCATTGTAGTTTAATTTTATTTCGTTTTCACTTTTTCTCCTCCAATTCATTTAGTTTTTGTAATTACTTTTTTACAGTGGGTTTGCTAGTTTTAATTAGTTAATTAGTTAATTTTTATTAAATCCAGTACAGTGCAAAAAAATCCATTTTGGCAAAAAACTAGACAAAATATATGCAAATTAAGACAAATATATGTAAATTAAGCCAAAAAATCTTCTAATAGGGTAAGCAAAATTTTATTATTCAAATTTCTTACAAAAAGCAACGGCAAAGTCTCAAAATGAGTGAAGTTCCACCTACATCAAACAAAAAAGTCACTGTTTTTGGACACAACAATCAGAATAACTTGATTGCTGCTTGATTGTGCTTATTTTGAGTTCAAATTATTTAAATGAGGTGTGTTCAGGTACATTTCTGGAGTTTTGCTTGTTCATTTTGGTAAAAGAAAACACAGGTGCGCAACTGACTGAATACAACCTAGACAGATGTCAACACTCAGACGTTCATTGCTATCTTGGCAGTGAATTGCCAACACAGGGGTGTGCACAAATCCTACATTTTTTAATAAGTATTCCGAGTTATAGAGGCGCTTCAGTGTAAATATGCCTAAATAAATAATAAATATCCCTGTTGAAACTGAACGCAGCTTCATTAGTTAAGACCCTTTGGTCTCTATAATAATCTGACAGTTGTCTGTTTCAGATGGGGCTGTGTTCTAATTAGCCGTGGTTACTAGAATAGCAGCTCTCTAGGGACATTTTTACATTTTAGAGGTTAATTTTAGACAACATTTGTGATCTGACCACACGCTGGAATGATGTAGCAATTTAAAATTACACAGCATATGGTCTTAATATGTTGTAGAAAATAGTCTGCAGAGATAGGATACGCTAAATATTATATACACCATATATGCACTGCAAAAAACAAAATTTTAGCAAGTGAATTTTTCTAAATTTAAGGCAATCAATCTTATTTTCTTCTCTGATAAGACTTTATTTTATCTTATTAAGCATTGTGTGTAAGTGTTAAATTATTTGGCTTATTTTAGGGATAATTATCTTAACCATTCTTACTTAGAATTTGTACCTTATTTTAAGTCATTTGAACTCAAAATAAGCACAATCAAGCAGCAATCAAGTTATTCTGATTCTTGTGTCCAAAAACAGTGACTTTTTTAGCTTGATTTAGGTGTTAAATCTATTGCTTTTTGTAAGAAATCTTACTAAGAAAATTTAGCTTACCCCATTGGCAGATTTTTTTTTTTGCTTAATATACATATATTTGTCTTAATTTGCATATATTTTGTCTAGTTTTTGCCAATGGATTTTTTGCAGTGTTAGCTTGACCTTCAGTGTTTTTAACCTGTACAGGAACATCAACAGCGCTAAATTAGCTAACAAGAATCTAATCTATCAAAGTAAACATGCACCTTAAACTAAAGTCTAGTAGAACTTCTACTTTGACTCGGGCGTACATTGAAGGCGATGCTCTTTTTCAATGCAGTCAAGCGTTTAAACTACACTAACAGGGATTAAAATAGATAAAATAATAATAAAAAACAATATTTATTCATCTTAAGCAGCTAATATAAGAAAGCAAAAATAATTGTACTTACTACGTAAGTATATACTGTAAGTGAATTGAAGCTTATATAAGGATAAAAATTGGATAAGAAAACAACAGTAATTCTTACAATGTAAATAAAAATGTATAAAAATACTTACCTTGGGAGCTGTTAACCTGCGGTTTCTGCAGCTGGTAACTCTGATGATGAACTTATCCTGTACAACAGAGGAAGCTCTTGCTCTTCCTTTCCTCGGATAGTCCTGATGAGTGCCAGTTTCATCATTATAATATTTTTGATGGTCTTTGTGACTTTCTCTTTTTTTAGTTGAGTAGTTCTTGCATTACTGAAATATTCAGTATTCACTGTATACCTGTAACTCTACCTCTTCACTACTTTACTTTAACTGATGCTCTCAAACACTTTATTAAGAGACAAGAAATTCAAGTAATTAACTCTTGATGAGTTCAGCACAGCTGTTAACTGAAAGCATGAATTCCAGGTGTCTCTACCTCATAAACCTGACTGAGAAAATCCAGCAGAGATGTGCAAAACTGATCATCTAAACAAGAGGAGCTACTTTGAAGAATGTAAAATATAAAACGTATTCTGGTTTATTTAACACTTTTTTGGGCAAAAAACACTGACTTTAAGGTGTGTCCCAAAGATTTTCCTTGAATTGAGGATTCTCTATCATAAAGAGTTTTAGGTTTTAAATAAGAAATCAGTTTCTTTATAATAGTTTAATAAATAAGAGCAGTAATGTGGCTGTGGGGGGGTTGGGGGTGCTGCCTGACTGTCTGTCCATGTATGGAGTATCTCAGCCTGGCTGGTGGTCCTGCAGGAACAGAGATTTCCCCACTGAGAGATTCTTCACCAGGTCATCAGTTCAGATCCTCTCCCTCACACTGACAGCTGCTGTATATAAACCCTGATCTCCTGCCCGGTTACAACTACAGGACCAGAGCACAGCATCAGCACAGCATCAGCACAGCATCAGCACAGCATCAGTACGGGGGAAGATGGTGAGTTCTGTGGAGTTCTTAAATTATAAAGGACTTAAATTCAGTGTTTTATACTAAAGCCATCCAAACTATGAAGAAAATCATTTTAAAGTTTTAAATAAACCATAATATCTCTTGTTTAGATGATCACAGCGACAGTTTATTTTAAGGAACACAAATTAGGCACTTATTAATGTCTTATTATTTGCTTAATAAAGCCTTAATTCGACATTTGTAAATGATTTATTCATTACTTATTAGGCTTTATTCTGTGTTATAAACTGTTATTGGTGATTAATTAGGAGTCTGTGATTGATTAAATATTTATTCAGTTCTTTTTAGTGTCTAATTAGTGATGAACAGAACCTCACTTTAGAATATGGTGCACATCTTGGTCTATTAGTGACTTATTAACCCCTTATTAACCTTACCAAACTCACATGTAGATCAAACTGCGGACAATCCTACACAAATATGTTAATGCTTAATAATCCGCTTAAAAGGGTGCTAACATAACTGTTTATTGTGCACTATAAGAACTAATACAGCCATTATTAATAATTTCCACATAACAGACCACTAATTAAGCACCAATAACACTTATAAACACAGAATAAAGCCTAATAAGTAGTGAATAAATCATTTACAAATGTCTAATTAAGGCTTTATTAAGCAAATAATAAGACAGTAATAAGCGCCCAATTTGTGTTCTTTAAAATAAAGTATAACCATGATCAGTTTTGCACAGTTTTGCACAGTTTGGACACACCTAAAAGTCAGTGTTTTTTGCAGTTATTTAGTAAAAAAAGTGTTAAATAAACCAGAATATGTTTTATATTTTAGATTTTTCAAAGTAGCATCTCTTGCTTAGATAATCAGTTTTTCACATCTCTGCTGGATTTTCTCAGTCAGCTCTATGAGGTAGAGACACCTGGAATTCATGCTTTCAGTTAACAGCTGTGCTGAACTCATCAAGAGTTAATTACTTGAATTTCTTGTCTCTTAATAAAGTGTTTGAGAGCATCAGTTAAAGTAAAGTAGTGAAGAGGTAGAGTTACAGGTATACAGTGAATAGTGAATATTTCAGTAATGTTCTAATCCAGATTATTAGAAGCAAGAACTACTCAACTAAATAAAGATTCAATCAATCTGAAAAGAAGAATTTCAAGTTCTTTGAAAGTATTCTCAAGTGCAGTCACCGCAAAGACCATCAAAAACGTGATGATGAAACTGGCACTCATTAGGAGCGCCCCAGGAAAGGAAGAGCGAGAGTTTCCTCTGATTTTAATTGAACTGAAGACAAAGCACAAATAAAAATAAAAAAAATTACATAATTCCATTCACTAAAATGTTTTAAATGCAATTTTATCAAAAAGTTTCAAGTTTATCAAAAACCCACCAACATGTGTGAAGGGCTTTACTGGCATAATGTTACTGCTACTGAAACACACAGTGATATATATATAGTGGATTTTATTAGCTGGTAGAGATGGTACAATCAGGTTATATATATATATATATATATATATATATATATATATATATATATATATATATATATATATATATATATATATATATTGATATCAGTATGTGACCTTTCAGGCTAGCAGGAAGACCAAGAAGAAGGAAGGCGGTGCCAAGCGTGCCCAGCGGGCATCCTCCAATGTGTTCTCTATGTTCGAGCAAACTCAGATCCAGGAATTCAAAGAGGTAAGAGTTCAATTCTATTAGAATCCCAGGTGGATCATGCTGTTTCTCCATCAGCAGCCAGAGTCAGAGAGAGAGAGAGAGAGAGTACAGTAGATCATGCTGCTTCTCTATCAGCAGCCGGAGTCTGAGAGAGAGAGAGTACAGTAGGGGGCGCTCTCTCCCCTCATCACTCCCGTTGTGATGCTTGTCAGTACAGGTGTCTGTTAGCTGATGTATCAGAGCTAGGAATCCGGCGCTTTCCTCAGAGCGCACTGTGATGCTGCCCAGTGATTCTGCATTGATTGGTGGAAAAGAGGCAAAGTCTAACATCACATGTATCGGAGGAGGCATGTGCTGGTCTTAATAGTATTGACCCACAGTATATTAGTCTGATTTTGTTTCTGTGACAGGCTTTTACATTGATTGATCAGAACAGAGATGGATTCATTGACAAGGAGGATCTCAAAGACACGTACGCATCTCTCGGTTAGTACATTTCTTTATTATTTATATAACTTATAAACAGACATCTGCTAAAAAAAATATCTGCATCAGCATGTTTTGTGTATTTGAATTGAATTTACTTGACTTATGAAAACTATTAATGGCAAAAAGTATTTAATGGCATAATTCATAAATTAACTTTTTTTTCCCCAGTGCTTTTAGTTGTGTTTTAAAAGTAATTCAATTTTTCTGTTAAAATACATTTAAATACATGTTGAATCCATCAGTTCAAAACAATCTACCAGATGTTTCACCTTTAGTTTCACCTGACTTTTAAGACAAATAGATTTAAATCTATGGCCCTGAACTTAAAATGGAGCTGCCACTATGATTGGCGATCGCTGGTTCGAATCCAGGTCATGCAGCTTGCCATCCGCTGCCAGAGAGAGCACAATTGGCCTTGCTCTCTCTGGGTGGGTACTAGATGAAGCTCTTTCCCCTCATCACTCCTAGGGTGATGTTGATCAGCACAAGGCTGCGTCTGTGAGCTGATGTATCAGAACCGAGTCGCTGCTCTTTCCTCCGAGCGTTAGCGCTGTGATGCTACTCGGCAATGCTACATCAGCAGCAGTCTTAACCCTCCTGGTGTTGTCGCATCACGAGTGGTGGGGGAAAAACAGCTGGGTAGCAGTGGGGAAAAATGGGAAACAAATGGAAAAAAAAATCAAAAGTCAAGAAAATTTAATTCAAATATATAAAATGCAGTTTCAAATATTAATTTCAGCTTTTAAGCTCCATAGTTATTTTACTTTTAATAAATAGAGCACTAGAGCATGCTGTGTGTGTGTGATTGCTGTGTATTAATGTTTGTTGAGGTTATATATAAACATCTCCTAATCCACAGGTAAACTGAACGTTAAGGATAATGAACTGGAGGATATGCTGAAAGAAGCCAGTGGTCCCATCAACTTCACCATGTTCCTCAACCTGTTCGGAGAAAAACTGCACGGTAAGGTATCATTACGATAATGATACATTCCTTTGATTTTACCAAATTATAAATTCTCTGGAATATGATCAAGAAGAAGATGGATGATCACAAACCATCAAACCACCAAACTGAACTGCTTGAATTTTTGCACCAGGAGTAAAGCAGCATAAAGTTATCCAAAAGCAGTGTGTAAGACTGGTGGAGGAGAACATGATGCCAAGATGCATGAAAAAAACTGTGATTAAAAACCAGGTTTATTCCACCAAATATTGATTATTTCTGAACTCTTAAAAATGTATGACTATGAACTTGTTTTCTTTGCATTATTTGAGGTCTGAAAGCTCTGCATCTTTTTTGTTATTTCAGTCATTTCTCATTTTCTGTAAATAAATGCTCTAAATGAGAATATTTTTATTTGGAATTTGGGAGAAATGTTGTCTGTAGTTTATAGAATAAAACAACAATGTTCATTTTACTCAAACATAAACCTATGCATAGCAAAATCAGAGAAACTGATTCAGAAGCTGTGTGGTCTCTTCATATTTTCAGAGGCATTTAGGGTCAAAAGAACCCAGTTAATTCAAAAACAAAATTTTAACTTTCTACACTAAAGAAATACTTTTAGTTTTTAAACATAAAATTGGATGAGACATTATACCTCTTGTAAATGTTGGCCCTTGTTTCTGTCTGGACTGGCTGTAGAAACTGTTGACTGGGATTCTCATCATCTTGAGGACTGATTTATGAATCACTGCTCTAGTATAATAAATTAAACTTGCTAGAACTTTTAAAAGCATGATTTATTAATGATGTACTAATAAAAATGTTCTATTTTCAGGCACTGACCCTGAAGATACTATACTAAACGCCTTTAAGCTGTTTGATCCTGAAGCGAAGGGATATATACACACAGAGGAGTGAGTCCAATATCTGCATAATAAAGATCATTATCAGGGTTATTATCAGAGTAAACTGACTTTTAGCCCTCAAAGCTTTAGAAAAAATAATTTTATTTGTAACTCTTTTAACTGTCATATTTCTACCATTTCTGAGCACACAGAAATCAGATTTTCCAGATTAATCACATTTTATTTTTTTTACTTTTTTCTTTCCTGTCATGCATGTACACCCTATTATTACAACCTGTATAATTTGAGCAAATTTGGTTTTTAGTGAAAACATGCTAGATTAATTGTTTTTGGTGACTTTTCAAAGTTGACTATTCTATTTCAAAGATATATTTAGATTTTATGAAAAAAATAAAAATAATAATTATACACTTTATTATACAATAAGTACAGATTTGTACTTTAAAGAGTATAAAGTTTGTCGCTGGAGGGGCTGTACCTTATATTGAGGTACAAAAAAGTACCTTTTAGAGAAAGTCCTTTTTTGTACCCATGTTTTTTTGTGCCAGAAAAGCTTATAAAGATAATTATAAGGATTATAACCAACTGAATATATGTCAAGAATTTGAAGATCCAAAATTGTCCGTCTTTTAAATAAAAATGTGCAATTAAATTATATATGTAGTTTATTAGTACAGTGATACAGAATAATGAATGTACTTTTTTAGCAGGTTAAATGGTACAAATCTGTACTTATTGCTGTTAGTAATGACTTTATACTTCAGAGGGAACAAATCTGACCCTGTAAGGACCAGTATTGTACCTTATTTAAAAAGTACTTATATATCGTACCTCTGTTTTTTTTTAGAGTGTACCTTAACATTTACACTACAGGCCAAAAGTTTTAGAACACCCACATTTTCTTCCCTTTATTTTTGCCGTTTAAGCTCTTCAGGTCCATCAATAACCGGAAATAAAGAAACATGAGAAACACATTATAAAAAAGAACAAAACAATTTATTGGTTAAAAGTTTACAGCTGGTAATATAAGTAGCAATGGAAATAAAAGGAACTTTGAAAATGGATTTTAGAAAATTAAATCAATTTACAAAGCAACATATGTTACTTATAAGATGACATACTACTATTCCCTTACATACATCCTCTAAATATATGTAGATATAAGTTTGTGACGTATACGAACTACCCTTAATAAAATATGTCTACAGTCAATAACTGGAAATGGTACAAAAATCCAGTGTAGAAAATTTTGCAGTAATCTGCCAGAGCCTTTAAAGAAAACAAATTAACTAAAAACTGGAAAAAAGAAATTTTAGCTTACAGCTGGTAAAAAGCAATGCAAAGAAATTAAGCTTTGAAAATGTATTAAAAAAATTGAATTCACAAAGCTTTAGTATGTAGTAAAGCAGTGGTTAAAAGCAGATTACAGATTAATGTTACTGCTGTTACTCTTTACTACAGCAGCATTCACACACTTACACACTTACAGCACATTCACTCTTTCATCATCATAATAACTGGAAAAAGAAACAGATAAAACAGGGAACTCTGTTAAAACTATTAAAAGTAGAAGTCTTTTCTTTAGAGAAATTACAGATGAAGCCAAATAAAGACTCTTAGAAACTGGAGAAAAAAACTGCTACAGGAAGACGTCTGGCTGACCCACATGGAAACAGCAGCTTTAGCCTTTAGCTCAGATTATTAACATGATTAAGACTGAGTCTCAGATTTAGCAAAGAAAAAAAAGAGGAATTAGAGAATTAGAGTTAATCTGACAGGAGAAGAACTGCAGTAATTAAGTTAATAATTGATAATATAAAGAGTCTTACAGCACTGCAGTTACTGGACTACTAAATAAAAGAGGTGTTCTAAAAGTTTTGAATGGTATTGTATGTATATTTTTTAAAATATTGTTATTTCCACAAAAAAACTGTATAAAAAGTAGGAAAAAGTGGTTTAACCCTTGTGTGGTGTTCGGGTCTGTGGGACCCGTTTTCATTTTTCATCAAATGATACTAAAAAAAATATTTTTTCTAACTCAAACTCATTGGCATTGGCTCATTTTGTGTGAAAAACATATATCAAAACACATTTTTGATAAACACACACTGTACACCCCCCCCCCCCCCCCCCCACCCACACGCACACACACACACACACACACACACACACACACACACACACACACACACACACACACACACATTTATATTACATACAGTATGTTTGGCCAAGGGCTAATAAACATTGCTTCATTTGTAAATTTGAAACTAAACAAATTTTCTACTCATATCTTGAGTTTAATTCATTTTCTTTTACATTTTATTAAAAACTAATAAAAAAGAGTAGCACTTTTTGAAAGAAATGTAACATAAGAAAGGTAAAGGGCAAATATTAACCATGTAAGCTGTTTATATTGCTTGCAATTTAGGTGAAGCGAGCATGTGTAAAGCATTTTAATGTAAAGTTGCTTAATTTTGCTGAATTAAATACAAGTAACAAAGTAAACGAGTAACAAAAATATGATCACCACACAAGGGTTAAATACTCTGTATTCCTCTATATGCTGAGAAACAAAACACACGTTATATTATTCACGATGTGAAATATAATTCTTTTTTTGTATAATTTCAGGTTAAAACACGTCCTGATGACACAAGCTAACAAGTTCAGTGCAGAGGAGGTGAGGAGCATAAATGTGTGATTATATAATAATTTACTGTGGTGTTTATGAACACTTATGTGCTCTTCAGCGTTTTGTCTCACACTGTGTGTGTTAATGAAGGTACGTCAGATGTTCCTGTCCTCAAACATCGACTCCGCAGGAAACCTGGACTACAGATCCCTCTGTTATATTATCACCCACGGGGAGGAACAGGAGGAATGAGGGAGTGACTAATGGAAAGTTGTATTTCAGTAACTCTGATGTCAACATCTGCTAATAAAAGCCAGCTGTGCTTCACTGTGTACCTTCTTACTTTATATAGAAAAGCAAAGCTTAAAGCTGATGTCTGTAAGTTTTGTGATTTAGAGCCCTCTCTGGTGGGAATGGGTAATTACACAGAGCATGCGGAAGAAGAATCATTTTAAACTGGGTGGGTGTGATGTGGTCTTCTTCTTTCAGAGTGGATGAATCCGATTCCAGGTTATGTTCAGTCAAAGAGAGAGAGAGAGTAAAAGAGAGAGAAAAAGAGAGAGAGCTTAGTCAGAAACTTCACTCCTTCGTTTCTTTGGTTTTACTATGAGTGAATGGAGAAGCTACTGAGCTCTGAGTTTCCTCTTCTGAAGTCTCCATTGCTCCATCAGCCGCTCGCGTTCAGTAAAACTGAGCTGGATCCTCTTTTAGAGGCTGTACGTGTGACATAAGTACGTAAAGAACGCAAAGACGCGTGACGTGGCCGAAAGAAGAAGAACTCATGCGAAAAGCGACCCGACACCCCAGTTTTTTTAGAATTAAAATATTAGAATTAAGCTCAGCAGGAATGGTGGTTCAGCACACTGGTACCATTAAACACAATATTTTATCCATATTTTTCTCCACTCAGAAATGCTTCTGCTTTACAGACTGTCACTTTAAACATTTTTTTCTTTAGCATGCAAATGAGCAACATATTGCTTTTGGTATTTTGCATTTATTTCAGTAATTCAGTTGAAATTGAAAATGTGAAACTCACATATTATATAGATGTATTACACACAGAGTGATCTATTTAAAGCATTTATTTTTTATTTTATTGTTGATGATTATGGCTTACAGCCAATAAAAAAAAAGAAAATCTGTGTCTCAGAAAATTTGAATATAATGCAAGACCACTGGTACTTTTGGCAGAGTGGGCAGTGCGCCAAGTCCTGCTAGAAAATGAAATCTACATCTCTGTAAATGTTGTCATAAGAAGGAAGCTGTAGCCGTGCTTTTATGTTTTTAAGATACAATCCGGATTAGCATCCGAACATCCCTTTCAGACAGCTTCCTCTTACAGCATCCACAGTTAATCCTGTTGGATGTGGTTGGTGCTTCTTGGTGGTATGCTGACATTACCCTGGATACCGTGGCTCTTGATGCATCACAAAGACTTGCTGTCTTGGTCACAGATGCTCCAGCAAGACGTGCACCAACAATTTGTCCTCTTTTGAACTCTGGTATGTCTCCCATAATGTTGTGTTCACTGCAATATAATATTTAGAGCAGAACTGTGCTCTTACCCTGCTAATAGAACCTTCACAGTCTTCACCCTCTTTCTGGTGCAATGTGCAATTAATGAAGATTGAACACCATGCTGCTCCAATTTAGCCATGAAACCTAAAATCCCACACTAAAATGATGACAGGTGTTTCAGTTCCATCGTCCCCGACATTGTCATTTGGCCCGACTCCTATATCAAACTCCTAAATTAATCCCTGATTAAAAATTGTAAACATACTGACATCATTACTGGTCCAGTGTTTTTTGGCATAAGTGCGTTACAGTTCAACATTAAGGCTAAACCACTTTTCTGGGTTTATTATCAGCCCTTATCAGCAGACAGGAGCTCCTGCTTCTTTCAGCACGTAAAAGGCGAAGGAGAATCCAGGCAGTTTGAGGTGTTTTCCAGCAGGAAGTTTAATTCCTCGAAGAGGAGGAAGCGTCCGTTCATCCACCATCTTCAGCACAACTCCGTTTAGTGCGACACTCCTGCAAATTACATCACACACTCAGCTGAAACCAGAACAGCACCTCAGGGTCAGCTACCAAACACACATAACGCACTGAGCTGAGATTCATTACTGGCAACCCTTACACCACTCACCACTGCACACTATGCAATAGAGTTGATGGTCCTCACTAGCTGCACGAAGAGAATCTCATTGGCTCATTTTTATCTATGTATAAATCACTCTCTGGGCATTTGCCACCTTATATCTCTTCACTGATCTCACTAAATAATAATACATATCAGACTCGCTCCAGTAGCTGGATCACCTGTACAGGTACAGAGAGCTTTTAGTGAACTGGGAAAATCTGCTTTTAGCTACAGAGCAGCAGCACTAGTGAGCTGGAATTATTCACTACAGGAAACATTGAAACTCAGCTCGCTGGGATCACTGAATCATTTTATACTTTAGTTTTTAACTTTTTTATTAGTTTATCTTTTTTTCTTATTTTATTTATATTTTTATTATTGTTTTTTATTTTCTTTTTTTTATTATTTATTATTACTTTTATTTTTTTATTTCATTTTAATGTTTCAATATTTTCATTCTTGTTCTTAGTTCTAATATTCATTTAATCACTTCTTATCATTTTTAACATTTTACTTTACTTTTACTATCATCTTAATCTGTAACTTATTTTATATTTTACCCACTTTTTATGTGTCAAATTAGTTTTTTTATGGTATTTTAGAATTTTCCGTTTTACATATATATTTTTATTAAATGTTGATTTAAAATGAGGACTTCTTTTATTTTTTATTTTTTTTTACTATTTTATTTCTTATTATTTCAAAATGTGTTCAATCCCTTTGATCTCATAAATGCTCGGCAACATTGTAAATGAGGGTCACCCTCAATGTTTTTCCCCCCCGAGTGAAAATAAAGGTTGACTGATTGACATAAAAAATAATCAGACAGGAGTTTAGGAAACGGTACCTGGATTTGAGTCCCTCCAGTCCTGGTTCTGGAGCTTGAAGCACATAGGCCTCAACAGTGCTGTTTAAGAGCTGAGCAGGGAGACTGATGGTGGCTGGATTTTTTCTTAGGTTAAGGATGAACATCGTAACCGAACCTCGTCTGTAACTCGAACTGAAAAAGAAAAGAATCATTTTAAGGTCTTATAGGGTTTTATAATCATCTCAGGCTCATTAAAGGAGAACTTCGAGAAATTCGTCAAATAGCCCACCTACTAGGGGTGGGCGATATGGCCTTAAAATAATATCACAATATTTCATGGTATTTTCTCGATAACGATACTCTTGGCGATATGACGAAAAACGGAATTATTTCAAGAAGACACTACTGCAACAAAATGAATATTAGTATAAATGAATCGTATTGCGTACAGTATGATATGGCACACCCTTAACTGAGATTTTAAAAAATACAAGAAATGAATCAGTATCATTAATTTGTAACAGAAGTCAATGATCCAGAATGATCAATCATGATACTACTAATAATAATGCACTCCTCCAAATATCTCCATATATCCAGGATTAAAGTAAAATAAATGATACTGGACAGATATAATCTGTCTCTAGTAGATAGATATATAATGGGAAATTAGAAATGAGAACAGTGTACATTATTTTTTTCTAAAAACAGCAAAAAAGTAGCACCCTGATGTGATAATTAGGGGTGGGTGATATGGCTCCATATTTCAGGGTATAATATCGTACACGATATTAATTTTTTTTGGCGATATTATCCGTGGAGGTGTGGGGTGCAGTACCTGTGTTTGTTAGTGCAGTGAGAGTAGATGCGTAACCGAAGATTTTGCCCTGATTTTGAGGCAGCTGTAATTTTCAGCACTTCGGGTCCCACCAGCCTTTTATACAGCAGCGACAGCCAGAAATCCTGCCAATAAAATAAAGAGGATAAATGTAGTGATGAGCATTAATGTAGCATAAATACAGTTTTAATTAAAACCACATTAACAAAAATCCAATGACAAAAAAAAACATGGATTTCATGATCCACTCATTTCCTGTCCAGAGAAATCAATCCAAATTTAAGACCAAATCTCAGACCACCTTCATTGAATGTAGAGAGCATCTTAAAAGTACTAAAAGCAAAGTGTATTTTCGCCCTAGATTCCAAGTTTACGCAGAAAATCTAATGTTTTAATGGAAAAAGTGCTTTTTTATTAAACCATTTATATTTCCACCTGGACAGTCCTGATGAGAGCCAGTTTCATCATTACATTTTTTATGGTCTTTGCGACTGCACTCTTAAAATGTTTCTGATTGACTTAGTTGAGCAGTTGTTGCTTCTCATAATCTGGATTCGAACATTACTCAAATATTCTCTATTCACTGTATACCTGTAACTCTACCTCTTCACTACTTTACTTTAACTGATGCTCTCAAACACTTTATTAAGAGACAAGAAATTCAAGTAATTAACTCTTGACGAGTTCAGCACAGCTGTTAACTGAAAACCTGAATCGTGCTCCATTTTTTCTTCTTCATAGTTTAGATGACTTATTTGAAATATAAAATCTGTGTTTTCCTACTGTAACTGGACACAGACATCATGTTTAGCAGAACGCACCAGATTTGGGGTAAAATACATACCGGAAGAGGGTCGAGGTTATCATCCACTAGATGGTACGTTCCAGAACCAATCAGAACCTGCCTGATTACAACGTTTAAACCCAGCCTGGCAGCAAGTCCGAGTTTGTCCAGCCACCTTCAGGAGAGAAACACAGATCACTCAAACTATGCATTATTTTACACAGCACCATATATTTACACAAAACATCATTTAAATTAATACCAATTAAACACATTACCAAGTTTACAGAGCATGGGAAGGCTTTATTGATTTAAACACACAGCATGGGTACTCTCGAGTTCAGAAGGTAGATTACTTTATATTTATGCTTAAACATATAGTAAATCTCTCTCTCTCTCACACAAGCCAACACACGCACTAAATATATACTAAATATGCTGCACTTTATGATTTTTGTAGATATTTTTGCTACAATACATCATTTTATTAGGGATGCGCCGATGTGGGAATTCTGGGCTGATGCAGATATCCAATATTACATGTATATATATATATATATATATATATATATATATATATATATATATATATATATATATATATATATATATATATCTGCTGATGCTGATATTAGACCTTTATAACTTGCACAGATAATACACACCCCAATATAACATAAAAAAACATGTACCACCAGACTGTTCTCATACAGAGTTCCCCAATGGTGGAACTAACTACCTTCTACTACCAGATCAGGAGAATCTCTCGCTATCTTTAATAAACTCCTGAAGACAGAGCTCTTCAAAGAGCTCTTACTCTCCTAACACCTCTAACTAACTACCTTCTACTACCAGATCAGGAGAATCTCTCACTATCTTTAATAAACTCCTGAAGACAGAGCTCTTCAAAGAGCACTTACTCTCCTAACACCTCTAACTAACTACCTTCTACTACCAGATCAGGAGCGTCTCTCACTATCTTTAATAAACTCCTGAAGACAGAGCTCTTCAAAGAGCACTTAACTCTCCTAACACCTCTAACTAACTACCTTCTACTACCAGATCAGGAGAATCTCTCACTATCTTTAATAAACTCCTGAAGACAGAGCTCTTCAAAGAGCACTTACTCTCCTAACACCTCTAACTAACTACCTTCTACTACCAGATCAGGAGCGTCTCTCACTATCTTTAATAAACTCCTGAAGACAGAGCTCTTCAAAGAGCACTTACTCTCCTAACACCTCTAACTAACTACCTTCTACTACCAGATCAGGAGCGTCTCTCACTATCTTTAATAAACTCCTGAAGACAGAGCTCTTCAAAGAGCACTTACTCTCTTAACACCTCGAACACACTAACAACTACTTCTAACCTCATTTCCTTCTTCCCCTCCTTCACTCCTCTATCCTATTTTTTCCCTTTGACCTCCTTTAGGCCCTATATAAAGATGTTTCACCTTTAAACTTCTATTATTTCTGTACTTCACTATTGTAAGTCGCTTTGGACAAAAGCGTCTGCCAAATGTAATGTAATGTAATATACCTTTAAACAATTTAGCTTTCAACCAGCTGTATACAAACAATAAAACGTTTCCACATTTTCTTTATCTAAGTGGTTCTTATATAGCTTTAAAGTGTCTTTATTACATTAACAGGTTAAATAAAACAATAGATCTATCGAATCTAATAAAAATAAAATATAAATGGGCTTAAATCACTTAATTTAGTAGTGTGGCCAGCATCGGTTTGAAAGATTTAGACAGACATGTGCAACAATTATTATTATTATTAGTGCGGATTATATAATTGTTATTATTAGTGAGGACAGCTGAGAAGATCATCGGAGTGCCTCTTCCCTCCATCACCGAGATCTACACCACACGCTGCATCCGCAAAGCCACCAGCATTGTGGACGACCCCACCCATCCCTCACACGGACTCTTCGCTCTGATGCCGTCCGGCAGAACATACAGGAGCATCCGAGCCTCCGCTACTAGACTCTGCAACAGCTTCTTCCACCAGGCAGTCAGACTTCTCAACACACAGAGACAGAGCTGAACCCCACCCCACCCACCACTCACACAAAAACTGAACTTCACCCACACACACACACACACCCAGTCAGCACACAGAGACTAACATGACTTTATTCCTATCAGCAATATTTGCTGCCACTCTAAAAAAACTATAAACTCTCTACCTCAGTAACTGCTGTGATTATATATGTTCTATATGTTACAGTATGTTACACATCTCTGCACCTTATCCTCACTATACACTTTATTATACCGTATCGGTACTGCACTGTCCTGTCTTTAAATTGTCTTGTCTTTTGTATTTATTGTATTTATTGTTATTTAGTGTTATAATTTTATAATTTTATGTTGCACTGTCGTCACTCCTGCACTTTATGTTGTCTATTGCTTGTTGTTCTATGTTGCACCATGGTTCCGGAGGAACGTAATTTCATCACACTGTGTACCTGTACTCAGATGTAATGACAATAAAAGCCTCTTAACTTGACTCTATTATTATTATTATTATTATTATTACCCACCACATTCTCACTTTCATCATAATAACTAGAAAAAGACACAGAAACACAGAGAAATGTCTTTGTAAGTTACTCTTGTTTAAAGTTAGACACAAATGTACAGATTTGGATTGCTACTAAATTTTTGTAACTGTTATATGTGTTTGACATAAACCTATACCATTTCATTTGTATCAGTAGTACATTCAGTGTTTTATCATAAGAATACTGTTAACGTAAAATACCATGAAATATTGTGATATAATTTTCGGACCACATCTCCCAACCCTAATATAAACTTTAATTAGTATATTTGAATGGGTAGAGGTAGGCTGTTTGGTGCTGAATCTGATGGTGGAATAGTTGTCAATATCTTGGGCGAAATCCTAGCTGTCGAATGTCAGATCCTGTAACTGTTGTGTTATAGTTATAAGTGAGTGAAAGGGAGAGTACAGTATAAGGGAAGGGAATGGGCATTATGTATAACCCAAGTTCTTTTTCATTTATCATCTTTCTGTATTATGTTACTTATTAAAAATACAGTCCTGCTTGTTATTCTACTTTATATGGTTTAGTTTAGACCTTTGACTGAAGTGATAATAAAATACTCACATAAAACCAGCAACAAAAGTGTCCGAGAGGCCAATGGCCCCGCCCCCATACGCCGAGCTCGTCTCACCAAGCCACACCTTCTTCCCAGGTGAGAGAGAATTCACTGTCTAAATAAACACACACACACAAACACACAGTTTAATCAGCATGCTCTTATTGGTCTATATAGGATGCAACAATCATAAAACACTGGATTTTAAACATAGTTTCTATAGCAGGGGTGTCCAAACTGCGGCCCGTTTCCTTTTTTGGAGCGGCCCGCGAGGTATTTTAGAAATAGAATGAAAGTTGGCCCGCTGTTAAGCAGGTTTTTATAATGTGAGATTCAAAGTTTGAACGCTAGGTGTCAGAAACGGGCCAAAGAGTCTAAAAGCGATGAGAGTGAAGTTAAAGCACAGAAAAACGGGCCAAAGAGTCTAAAAGCAGAGAGAGTGCACAGTTGCAGCGCAGAGAAACAGTCCAAAGAGTCTAAAAACGGAGAGAGTGCGCAGTTGTAGTGCAGGAAAACGGGCCAAAGAGTCTAAAAGTTGCCGTAATTAAGGAGTTTAATGTTAAATGAGATCATGAAATGAAACATCAATTTAAAAAACACTGTCAAATTTCTCCTTCTGGCCCCCCACAAAAAAAGTTTGGACACCCCTTTTCTATAGTTACTAAAGGGTGCAATTATGACAACTTCCAAAAATGCCATTCACTTTTCTTAGAGAGGATTAAATTAAAGCAAATATGCTGCATTTTATCCTCATACTTATTATTTTCATTGAAATGCAATATCCTAGAGCACAGAACCAGAACAACAAACCCTGATTATTTATTAATAAACTACTGTAATTAGTGTTTGATCATTTATTGTATCAACCCTACATTGCAAATGTTTTTTTTTTTGATGATATATATCGTGACATTAAACAATGCAGGGCCCATGACGTCGCCAGCCCCGCCCCCACCTGCACGCTGTCTCGCTTCCGGACCAATCAAAAGAGCTGAGTTAGCACAGAGCTCAACTCAAAACCCGAGGAAAACAGCAAAACTACAGTAATCGGCCCTTTAATCAGGCATTTAAATGGCTTTTTAAAGGGCAATTAAGAGCGTTTATTTTTCTGGGATTAAAAGCGTGAATTCAGCTGTAACTGGAAATATCTTCACTGATAAACTGTGCTGGTCTGTGGTGCACAGCTTTCCACACGTGCTCACGTTTACAAGCACGTGCCCAACCATGTGGATGATGGAGATCATGCGGTTATCCCTCCCCCTCACCCTTGTGCTTCTCAGGCAGCAGCAGCCTGTCACTCACACAGACACAGAGACAGCGCTGTGTATCTACTTCTTCTTGTATCAAGAATCAAAACACTGCAACATGACATGTTTGATTTAATTGCCTTAAGTGACTATAGCGCATGCACACATCATGATGACGATGCTTAAATGATATATATATATATCGTGCAAGAAACGGTAATCTTTACCTCGAGGACCTCATTAGTTTTCACAGCCAGAGTATCGAGTACTTCAGGATCCAGAAAATCCTCCAGAGATGTGTCTCTACCGTTGACGTAATAACTAATAAGATAATAAAAAATGACAACAGACAAGACGTTAAAGTATGAAAGTAAAAAAAATTTAAAGAAAATTATGAGATCTGATAAGGCTGAAATAATTACAGTATAGAAAACTGATAGACATTTCTGATTAAAAAGTCATACTCTACTGTATATGGACAAAAGTATTGCTCATGAGAATGCTCATATATTATTTCTACTAAAATCAAGAAGTAAGTGTTTAGTATATTAATATGTTCTGTATTGTAGATTAATACTAAACTCATCCAAACTATGAAGAAAAAACATGGAATAATTTAGCAAACAAAAAAAGTATAAAACAAACCAGAATATGTTTTATATATTTATATTTACATTCTTCAAAGTAGCACAGCATTTTTTCAGTCAGTTTTATGAGGTAGAATCACCTGGAATTCAGGCTTTCAGTTAACAGCTGTGCTGAACTCATCAAGAGTTAATTACTTGAATTTCTTGTCTCTTAATAAAGTGTTTGAGAGCATCAGTTAAAGTAAAGTAGTGAAGAGGTAGAGTTACAGGTATACAGTGAATAGTGAATATTTGAGAAATGTTCTAATCCAGATTATGAGAAGCAAGAACTACTATATTAAAAAGGTCAATCTAACCAAAAAATAAGTATTTCTAGAAGTTTGAAAGTATCCTCAAGTGCAGTCACTGCAAAAACCAACAAAAACATTGATAATGATGGTACTGGCACTCATCAGGACCGCTCCAGAAAAGGAAGAGCGAGAGTTTCCTCTGTTGTACAGGATGAGTTCATCAGAGTTACCAGCCTCAGAAACCGCAAGTTAACAGGTTTTTTAAAATACTTTTAAGTTACTACAAGATTCTTTATACGTTTCTTCATAATCTGGATCACTTCACAATTCATTTAAAATAATATACTAATATATAATATACACTTAGGCATGGTTCAAACAGATTCACGTATGTTAACGTGCTTCAAAGATTATGTGCATCTCCTATTCTATTGCAACGGTTGTAACTAAATGCAGAAGCTGAATGCATTCATTAGAAGGGGTGTTCACAAACATTTTCACACATACTATAGTGCACATTTCACAAGCACAACCATAAACCACAGGTTCTCAGTTTCTCAGCTACTATAGACGTGTAAACCACAAGCAGTGTTGTGTGTTGTGCACTAAAAGTAATAGCAGTGAAACATACTGGTGCCAGGTACAGGCATCAATGGCTCCAGCTGCCGTCTCTAAAAACCTGTAAAACAAACAGGAAATTAATAGAGTTCATGTGTAAAAGGTGCCACTTTTGTTTTCTGGGCAATTAGAAGTACTGTATTTTTTTGCACTATAAAGCTCTATCTGGACGGGATTAGTTTTTTTAGGGGGTTCTGGGATAGTTTTCTCTTTCATGGGGGTCCTCTGTGATTTTATTCCTGTCCAGAACGACCATGTACATGTTTTTCTCAGACGTCCTCTGAGAAAAAGTCAGGTATTAAGGAGCAGTAAAGCCGCTCCGCTGAAGTACAGCGTCATACAGGAGTTTTAGTTCAGTTTCTGGAGCACCAAGACTGGAGCAGAATTAGCATTAGCTGCTAACTGTGCTAAACGCTAGTCTGCCGCTAACCCCGGCTAGCACTGCTAAAGCAGCATTAGCCGCTCACTGCACTAAGTACTAGCTATTTCGTTGTTCAGAGACAAGTATAATCAGAGTGTAGCTAAAGCAGCATTAGCATTAGCTGCTAACTGTGCTAAACGCTAGCCTTTTTGCTGTTCAGAGGTGAGTATTATCAGAGTGTAGCCTGCCGCTAACCCCGACTAGCACTGCTAAGGCAGCATTAGCATTAGCCGCTCACTGCACTAAATACTAGCGGTTTCATTGTTCAGAGGTGGGTATTATCGACCTGTAGCCTGCTGCTAACCCCGGCTAGCACTGCTGGAAGAGCATTAGCATTAGCCGTCAACCGTGCTAAGTGCTGGCTCTTTTGCCGTTGAGAGGTGAATATTATCGACCTGTAGCCTGCTGCTAACCCCGGCTAGCACTGCTGGAGCAGCATTAGCATTAGCCGTCAACCGTGCTAAGCGCTGGCTCTTTTGCGGTTCAGAGGTAAGTATTATCGACCTGTAGACTGCTGCTAACCCTGGCTAGCACTGCTGGAACAGCATTAGCATTAGCCGTCAACCGTGCTAAGTGCTAGCTCTTTTGCCGTTCAGAGGTGAGTATTATGAGCCTGTAGCCTGCTGCTAATCCCAGCTAGCACTGCTGGAACAGCATTAGCATTAGCCGTCAACAGTGCTAAGTGCTGCTCTTTTGCTGTTCAAAGGTGAGTATTAACGGCCTGTAGCCTGCTGCTAACCCCGGCTAGCACTCCTGGAACAGCATTAGCATTAGCCGCTTACTGCACTAAATACTAGCTCTTTCGTTGTTCAGAGACGAGGATTATTGGCATGTAGCCAATCAGCTAGCACTGCTGGAACAGCATTAGCATGGCTCTTTTGCAGTTCAGAGGTGAGTATTGCTGGCCTGTAGCCTGCTGCTAACCTTTAGCTTTACTTAACTTACTTAAGTTACTACCCCACCACCCCCATCCAGCGGCAAGACCTGCTGAATTAGAAGGAAAACATGGTGACACCCCTGTTCCTTACTAGTGTCGCATAATGCGCCTTATAATCCATTGCTCCTTATGTATGAAAATAGACGTTCATTGATAGCGTGACCTACAGTGTGATAGATATGGTATTTGGACTTAACCCAGATAAGGACTTGAACCCAAGACCCCAGCGCTGCAACTTGCTAACCACTAAGCCACCGTGCCACTTGTGTCCTTCAGTATTTCCAATTTTACAAAGAAATTCAGCATGCTATGAACTTTAAATAAGAACATACCCGGTCAGTAAATCTTTGCGGTGATCTCGGGGCTGACTGATATCTGGTCCGTAGAGATCAGACGAGCTGTAGAGTTTAGATTCCTGTAGAATTTTATGCAGATGAAGGAAATCCTGACCCAGCTGGTAACCATCTACTCTAACTCCTGCCTTCTTCTCAAAGCTGTTGGGTTCTGGGAGAAAAACAGAAAAAAAAATCAGGTTTTAATTGTGCTTAGAATGTCACTTTAGAACAAGCACTGTAGCATTTTTTATATTTTACACACACAATATTAAAAATAAAGCGAACATATACAAATTGTACCATTGCCCAGCTCCCAGGACATGATGTACTGTCTGGATTCACAGTAGTTGATCAGCAGTTCAGCGTTCTGACTGTTCCAGGCATTGTCAGATGTTCGGAAAAGCTCGTTCAACCCAAATATCAGATCCAGTCCAGAGCAGTTCGTGAAGGCGTAGAGAAGGTCAACTGCATTTTCTGTTGGCATCGTGGAATATTAAAAAACATCAAGACAAGAATCGTCTTCTCAGCTTTATTGTCAAAAAGGTTAAATCACTTTCTGCCATTTCTGTTGTATTTAAAAAGGGGAAATATATATTTTATATCTCTTTTATGCTTGGCTTTTTCTTAAGTATGGGAATTATACTTTTTTGAATAAGTCGACTGGATACTAGTCATTCAACCCAATGATTTTGAGTGGTCCAGAAGACTATCGACAGTTAGAACGCCGATTGGATCATGCTGTTTCTCCATCAGCAGCCGGAGTCAGAAAGAGAGTTCAGTAGATCGTGTGCTCTCTCTCTCTCTCTCTCTCTCATCACTTTCCTTGTGATGCTGGTCATTACAGGCATCTGACTCCACCCTCAAATTGGAAAAAGGCTAAAAAAAAAAAAATGGAAGGGGTGGTTTGGGAGGGGCACTAGGTGATGTATGGGTTTAGGCGTGGGGCAGGAGGGAGAGCAACAGTGTTCCTCTGATAGCGGTGAGACGCACATGACTGGACATCAGCAGGGGGCGGGATTATTGATAGACTGATTTACATGTTGTGAGTGTCCACAATACGGAGCATCTGTGACCAAGACAGCAAGTCTTTGTGATGCATCAAGAGCCACGGTATCCAGGGTAATGTCAGCATACCACCAAGAAGGACCAACCACATCCAACAGGATTAACTGTGGACGCTGTAAGAGGAAGCTGTCTGAAAGGGATGTTCGGGTGCTAAAACCTAAAACCTAATCTACTTTCTACGCACCTATAGCACTCAGGTTGAACCTGAGAGGGTGCTGCAGAGGCAGAAATTACCAAAATAAAAGTGTTTTTTTAAGTTTAAAGTTTAAAGCCAGTATGTTTTACAACTTTAAAGGAACACATTAAAGCTATTAATGTTTACTAGGGCTTTAAAGGTGGAGGCCACATTTCATCTGTGATTCCAACACAAGTACTGTATTGTTAATCTCTTAGTCTCGTTTTGTCTTGTCAGGTCTTGTCTTGTCTTCCAGCTACTATTCAGATGATTAACTTGCTTACCAGAGAAATTCACCGGTTTATATTTTCCCAGCTGTTCCTCCAGGTATAAGATCAGAGCCTGCTGAGCCCATTCCTGCTTCAGACTCTTCTCCAACAGCTCAGGAAGCTCAAATCTCTCACAGGAATTTCCTTAAGAACAAGAGCAGAATCTGGATTTAGAACAGGTCTTTACTTAAAATCAAACATTAAATCATCAGAGATAAAACAGGAAATCTGCCAGGGGTTTTACACATTAACCACAGCCATTCAGAAATAGCCTCACTGCTGTTCCCTGTTCATGTTCTCCACAGTGCTGCATGCAGACGGGGAATCTGAGTGAATCAGGTCGCTGTTCTCTTATTAAAGCGAAACACGAATCATGCTGGAGAGGTCAGATGACCACACTTAAGCCCTAAACCCAAACCCTAAAGCCCACATGGAAATACTATATACTTTTACAACATAAAATTCATAATGTTCATCACATAACACTGAAATATCTGATCAGAAATTGATGTTGCAATTAATTACTTAGTATTAATTTATCCTCTACATTAGATGTGGGCAATCCAGACCTAAAATAAGATCATGATAAAATTTCCCTGAGATGAGGATTTCATTTTCCAGCAGGACTTGGCACACTGCCCACAGAACTGCCAAAAGTACCAATTGATCTTATATAATATTCTTATTTTTCTGAGACACAGTTTTTGAATTTTCATTGGCTGTGAGCCATAATTAATCATCAACAATAAAATAAATAAAGGCTTAAAATAGATCAATCTGTGTGTTTAATACATCTATATAATATATAGGTTTCACATTTTCAACTGAATTACTGAGATAATACATATTTTATATAGTAAGTAAATCTTAATAATGACAAAAATATGTAGAATAAAATAATGTAGACAGTGTAGCCAACATATAAACTGCATATAAACTGCAAACACTCAACAATTATATAAAAAAATACTTTTCACAAAAACAAACTAGACATAATAATTGTGCCATTAATCTTAATGTGTCAGGTTATATACACTATCAGTCAAAGGGTTTTAAAACACCCCCCTTTTTTCCCTTTTACATTTGCCATTTAAGCTCTTGAGGTCCATCAATAACCAAAAATAGTACAAAATCCATTGAACAAAATGTTTACAGTAAACTGCTATTTAAATAAAATCATATATTTTAATAGATTTTCACAGCACACTGTAAACAGAAAACTAAACAAAATTATAAAATGTTTAAAATTAGGGGATGATTTTTGCAGCTGGTAAGTAGCAATGGAAACAAACTGAGCTTTGGAAGTTTAACAAAATGTTAATTTCCAAAGCCTTAGTCTGTAGTAATAACTAGAAAAAAATACACAGAAACACAGATAAAACTCTGTAACTATTAAAAGTAGAAGTTCTTTCTTTTCTTTAGAGAAATTACAGATGAAGCCAGAGAGCGGTGAGTACTGTTTCCTACACCTTCAAATAAAGACTCTTAGAAACTGGAGAAAAAAAAACTGCTACAGGAAGACGTCTGGCTGACCCACATGGAAACAGCAGCTTTAGCCTTTAGCTCAGATTAACAGGATTAAGCACTGAGTCTCAGTTTCAGCAGAAAAGAGAATTAGAATAAGAAAATTAGAGTTAGTCTGACAGGAGAAGAACTGCAGTAATTAAGTCATTAATAAGATCATAAAATAAAATATATATACCCATTACTCATTTTGGAAATAAAGGTGTATGGTGAAAACCGCTTACCTGTATAATGGAAAGAGCTCGTCCTGTAGTCTTTTAATGGAGAATACTGTCTCTGTGGGACGAACCGCATGAAGTCTTGTTTAGTTCCTCCAAACCGTAAAAACGCCGGAGTCAAAGCTTTGGCAAGAGTTCTTAATTTTGGTGACCTGTATAATCAGACATACACTCAAGTTCAGAGACAAATTTCCAAAAAACAATGACAAACTATGGGCACAGCCATAAATTACCAACACAGCCAGAAACAACCTTAAAGCAACCTTTATTTAACTTTGTCTCACAATTAATGCTTTTAGGAGAAAGGTGCTTCCCACAAATAATAATATTAATATTAATAATTAACCACCAACACAGTACAGCCAGAGGAATTGAATGAAAACAAGATTTCCATATATAATGTAAGTTTAAGACAATGCATACAAATAAAACGTTTTGTTAGCGTTGAATCAATGATGAATTAACATTAAATCGATATATACACAATTTAATAAATTCTGACATTCAATACATGAATAATGATGGAAAAATAAGATCAGTCAAACTGGAAACTTTCAAGAACTTTTCAAGAAAGTATCCCCGAGAGTTTTCACAAAGACCATCAAAAATATTATGATGATGAAACTGGCACTCATCAGGACTGCCCCAGGAAAGGAAGAGCAAGAGAAAATTTTATTAGAGTTTCCAGCCTCAAATGTACTGTTTTTAAATTTTATTTTTTTACAATGTAGAAAAAAACAGAAAGAAATAAAAAACATTAAATGAGTTTAAATAAGCTTTCAAAACTTTGACTGGAACTGTACATCTTGTTTGTATTGTATCTATTATTACAGCTGTATTGTAGTTATAATTATTTTTAGTATTATTATTATTTGTGGGAAGCACCTTTCTAGTAAAAACATCCCAAACATTCAAATCATTTAAAGGATTTAACTAAGTCCCCCTGCTTAGCTCAAATTTGAAAAATTATTTTAAAAGATGGGAGAAGCAGTTTGGGAGTGGCACTGGGTGATGTATGGGTTTAGGAGGGGCAGAAGGGAGAGCTGATTGGGCTGAGCAGTGTGCCTCATCGTTTTTTAATGTAAAAGTTAGGTAATATTTATACAAATAAAAAAAGCAGGACTGAAATAAATAAGTTCAGCTATTAATAAAGAATTTATATTTTTTGATGTGTAGGGTTTAGTGAATCAAAAATGAATGTTGATCAATGTTTGAATTTCAATATTTCAATACTAACTGATGATGTCTATAAAGATAATGTTTAAAATAAAGGTTGTTTTCCCATTATGAACATTAAAAGATGTAAGTTAAATTAATAATGCAAAAGAAATCACGTTTATTCAATGTTTTCTGGTATCAGGGCAGAAGAAAAATTCCCACAGACTCACCCGAGCAGATACATGAACTTCTCCTGGGTCATGAAACTCGCATCTATAGACACGGATAAAAACCGCTCGTCCACTTTTCTGTCCACACGCGAAAAATCCAGATCAATATAAACCGGTTCAGCCCCGGTCCCATAACCCGGAGAAGGAGCCGCTCCGGCCGGCGAGGCGTGGATCAGAACAGCGGTAAATAGAAGAACCGGAGCAGAGGCGGCCGGTATAACCCTGAAGCCGGGCTGAGGCATGCTGTGCGCGAGCTGTGGACCGGGATACTCCCGCTGGTCCGCCCGTGTACCGGAGAAACACCGCGATAACCGTGATAACTGTGATAAACACGCACGTGACTCATCCGCGGGAGTTTCCTGTAAACCCGCTCACTGAAACACAGGCTTTTCAACCTGAGACTAAACAAACAAGGCGGGATAGCAGGGGGCGTGGCCTCAGGAACTGCGTACCGCCCAGCTCACATGTGATTGGAGGAGACAGGAGAGTATGAGAGGAGAGATGTGCTCTGATTGGACTCTGATTTTATTTTAGTTAGATTTAGATTGTATTTATTATTTTTATATATATATTTTTATATATTTTATTATTTATATTTATAAATAATATATTTTATATTTATTTATTTTTAGATGCACAACTAAAAGTACACATGCATACCATGGGTATACAGAGAGAGTATACAAATATACAGTACCAGTCAAAAGTTTGGACACACCTTAAATTCAGTTTTTACGGCGCTCCTAAGGTGACATCATGGAACAAGAACCTGATGCATTGGAATCAGATAATTAAGGTGTGGGAACGAGATAATTAAGAAGTGGGAATAAGATCGTAATGCGTGGGAAGGAGTTCCTAGATTGAGGTCAGTATGGAATTGGAATGAGATAATTAAGGTGTGGGAATGAGAACCTAATGCATGGGAACAAGATAATAAAGACGTGGCAATGAGAACCTAATGCGTGGGAAAGAGATAATTAAGGCGTGAGAATGAGATCCTAATGCATAGGATTGAGATGATTATGGCAACGGAACAAGATAATTATGACGTGGGAATGAGATCCTAATGCATAGGATTGAGATGATTATGGCATTAAAACAAGATAATTAAGGCGTGGGAATAAGATCCTAATGCATAGGGTTGAGATGATTATGGCATTGGAACGAGATAATTATGACGTGTGAATGAGATCCTAATGCATAGGATTGAGATGATTATGGCATTGGAACGAGGTAATTAAGGTGTGGGAATAAGAACCTAATGCGGGGGAAAGCGATAATAAAGACATGAATATGAGAACCTAATGCGTGGGAACGAGATAATAAAGATGTGGGAATGAGAACCTAATGCGTGGGAACGAGATGATTATGGCATTAAAACAAGATAATTAAGGTGTGGAAAGGAGATCCTAATGCATAGGAACGAGATGATTATGGCATTAAAACAAGATAATTAAGGTGTGGAAAGGAGATCCTAATGCATAGGATTAAGATGATTATGGCATTGGAATGAGATAATTAAGGCATGGGAATAAGGTTCTAAGGCATAGCCACGTCTTTTTAAGTCATGTGAACAAGAACCTTATGCATGGGAACGAGATCCTAATGTGTGTGAACAAGATAATTAAGGCACTGGAACAAAATAATTAAGGACATGGACACAGAATGTATATAAATATACAGTACCAGTCAAGGTGTGGGAATGAGATTCTAAGGCATGGGAGGAAAAAAATTAAGGCGTGGAAGCGAGAATCTAAACGAGTGGGAACTCGAAAATCAAGGCGGAATGAGGTCCTAATGTGTACGAACGAGATGATTAAGGCGTTAGAATGAGATAATTAAGGCGTGGCCACGACTTATTAAGGCCTGGGAATGAGATTCCAAGTGAATAGCTCTATGTGAGTAATGTTCTAATACAGATTATGAGAAGAAATGTATAAGTGTAAGACTTTACAATACGAAAATCAAACCAAATCAAATCAAATCAAATCAAATCAGGTGTATAGGCACATTAAATTACCACAGGAAATATATGAAGTGTGTAGATATATGAATTGAGGAATTTGCACAGGGAGCATTATTGCAATTTAAATTAGAATTCCATACCATTTACTGCATATATTGCATATACGTCCTTATATTTCGACACAAGAACAGCTTGCTCAACAGTAATACTGAAATAAATACCTGCTCTACTCACATTTTTAGTAGATGGTGTTATTTAAAGATTGTGTTAGTAAATATATTTATGTTAGTGGATATTACTGTAAAAGCATTTTCCAAAAGTGACAACAGGAACAGGAGTCTTCTAGAGGCTGACTTTTAATAAACTTAATTTCTGTTTCCTGTGTAAACATTCCAAAATTCCCCGTTCTGTCACATCTGAAACCTGCTCTCCAGTATATTTCATTATTTTTTTTATATTTATTTTCAGTTATTCAGTCATTTTCAGTGCTTGAATCTTAAAAATAAAAAAATACAAAGCAAACATCAAACTGAGGAGAATAAAACTTACAATATGTACTGGTTTTATTTTGTTTGGTTACATTAATACTGGCACAAATAAATATATACACAGCAGCTAAAAATAAATATACATATTAATTTACATTATGAAGATTTACTCTGCTGGCAGATCAATGGGTAACATCAGCAGATCGTCGAACTCTTCCTGCAGAGCCTCTGCTTTCTCCTGTAGCAGCATCTGAAACATTCGTAATGAGAAACTGATGTAAAAAGACTTGAAAAGAAAGAATGTTAAAGGGCTAAACATTTGTTTTAAAGCTGTACTGACTTTTGCAGAAGCCACGATTTGATTGGCCTGCTTCTTAAAGAGGTTCTCCACTTTTTTGACCAGAACATTTGGGTCAGCGTTGGCCAAATGAGCCAGAGTCTTGTACCCGGCGCTGTAGAGCTGCTTGGCCCGGAGCTACAAAAACAAAAAACAATGAGAATGAGTTTCAGTTTCACTTTTACTGTATTATCAGTCCTGTAGTCATGAAAACAATCTCAGTATGTTGACATCAGGGCTGGGTAGCAACAGAAAACATATACAGGGGTTGCAGAATGAAAGTGAAACACCTGGTTTTAGAGCACAATAATTGATTGTGGTGACGGACAGTTCTGGTGGAAACAGGAGAGTTGAGGTGAACATTGAATTCTGCCGTGATTTGATCAGCCGTGGTTTTATGTTTTTTGGATACAATCCGGGTTATCACCCGAACATCCCTTTCAGACAGCTTCCTCTTACAGCATCCACAGTTAATCCTGTTGGATGTGGTTGGTCCTTCTTGGTAGTATGCTGACATTACCCTGGATACTGTGGCTCTTGATGCATCACAAAGACTTGCTGTCTTGGTCACAGATGCTCCAGCAAGACGTGCACCAACAATTTGTCCTCTTTTGAACTCTGGTATGTCTCCCATAATGTTGTGTGCATTGTAATATTTAGAGCAGAACTGTGCTCTTACCCTGCTAATTGAACCTTCACACTCTGCTCTTACTGGTGCAATGTGCAATTAATGAAGATTGAACACCAGGCTGCTCCAATTTAGCCATGAAACCTAAAATCCCACTAAAATGATGACAGGTGTTTCAGTTTCATTGTCCAACCCCTGTATGTAGACTAGTGCATCTCAATAAATTAGAATATCATTGAAAAGTTACTTTATTTCATTAATTCAGTTCAAAATGCGAAACTCATATATTATATAGATGTATTAAACACAGAGTGATCTATTTTAAGTGTTTATTTCTTTTATTGTTGATGATTATGAAGCTTACAGCCAATGAAAACCCAAAAATCAGAGTCTCAAAAAAACTGAATATTATATAAGACCAATTGGTACTTATATCAGTGTGGGCAGTGTGCCAAGTCCTGCTGGAAAATGAAATCTGCATCTCCATAAAAGTTGTTTTCAGCAGAGGGAAGCTATAAGATATGAAGTGCTGTAAGATTTTGTGGGAAAACAAAACTGCACTGACTTTAGACTTGATAATAAAACACAGTGGATCAACACCAGCAGATGACAGACATGACTCTCCAAACCATCACTGATCATCAGTAAATTTTACATTTTATTTGTAAATCAAGGGATCAGAGTCTGGAGGAAGAGTGGAGAGACACACAGTCCAAACTGCTCGAGGTCTAATGTGAAGTTTCCACCAATCAGTGATGGTCTGGAGAGACATGTCATGACATGTCATCTGCTTTATGTACAGTGTGTATGAAATGAGCGGTGATAAGATTTGACACACACCTCCATGACTCCAGATACCTCCATCAGGGGGATGAGCTCGGCCTGGACGCAGTAGGTCAGCCGGCGGGTCAGTTCAGAGAGAAGAGCCTTATAGGCCCAGAACTCCTCCAGCTCCTGCAGGGACATATCAATACTGAAACGTCTACAAACTGCACTGAGACTCAAAAAATCACATCACATTTAGAGTTTTTAAATTAGCGTATTTTTCAGATTATAAGGTCAGGGTTCATACACTTTTTAAATGAATAAATTTCCATTATTTGTTCATGACTTTTCCAGGCCTTCAAGGCAAATTTTCATGACCATCCAATTTTTAAAACATAATTGCAGACATGGACAATAAAACTAAAAATGAACTAAAACTATGAAATAAAACTGAGTATAGTAGGCCTAAAATAATTCTGACACACAATTTTGACACACATATTTTTCACATATGGCAGGTGTTACAGGAGCCTCCGCTCCCACAGCACAGACTCAGGAAGAGCTTTTTCCCTGAGGCTGGGATTATGGCGAACGCTGCACAGATAATTTAATTAACATCACACTTCCACTCTACACTCATGATCTCTGCATATACACTTTAACATTGCACTCCCTATCTGCATCTTTGCACCCTCTGTACTATTATTGCACTTTATTTATATTTGCCAACATATTACTATATGCTCATTTATACAGTAGTTTGGTATTTATCCCACTGCTATTTTCTATCATATATATTGTCTGTATACACTACTGTATTCCACTGTTTACACTGCTCTACACCTTATACCTTAAACTGTACTGCTGCTCCTTTTACATCCATATTGCATTTATGTAAGATACTTCTGTAGATCTAATTATATATTTGTATATTTATATATTTATACTTATGTATATATATTATATCTATGCACTTTAATGTAAATAACACTATATATTGCACTTCTGGTTGGATGCTAACTGCATTTCATTGGCTCTGTACTTGTACACTGCACAATGATAATAAAACTAAATCTAATCTAATCTAATTTTTCACACACTGTTACATCCCTCGTAATATTCGCCATGTGTTCTGATCATACCTCAGTGAAGTGCAGCACACAGGAGCAGAAGGCTGAGGAAGAGCTGAGGAGAGTCTGAACAAAACCTCTAGTCATCTGAAACCTGTCAGAGACGCTCCACAGGTCCGTCTCCCTCAGCAGAGAATACAGAACCAGCGCCAGGTACAACCTGTTCACCACCAGGTTATCCACATTCTGATACACACACACACACACACACACACACACACACACAAAGATATGAATCACAAGTGAGCATGCAATAAAGAAACTGAACTGCAATTTGAAGGAGGAGCTCATTATCATTGGTTTGTTTTCACACACAAAAAAAACAAGTTCTACAACATGGATTGATTGCATAACTCCTTGCGTCACTTTTCTGTGTGTAATTGCTTAAAAGTTTCATCCTTTTGCTGCTTTTTATTATTTTTAGCGGATATAAATGCTCAAGCGTTGAGGAACAGAGATTAGTTCCCTTTGTTCCAGTCCTAAAAAAATAAACCATGAATCATGTGACCCTACGTGCAGCACAGGGAGCAGATAGCTTCAACACCTGCAGCAAACGTTCCCTGGCTCCAAACCAGCTTTCACACTTCACCAAACGTACCGAATGTACCAAACCCACGGAGCAACCACACCCTGGAAAAACTGGCTAGTGTGAAAGAGCCCTTAAAAGATCATTAAACCTGTAAAAAAGATTTTAACGATTTAAGTACTTCACATGAACCCTAAGCGGATTGAGATCCGATAAGTAATACAGTTAATCCGATTTACACACGGCATATGATATAGATTCACTTTTGTTCTTGACTTGAAAGAAAAAAACTACTAATCCAATTTAATCCCGTGTAGAAAAGCATGTAAAACATTTCCCACATTAATACAAAAGCATGAAAGGAATGTGGTCTAACCTTCCTCACGCTCTGACCAGCTGCTTTCCGAGCCACGAAGCTCTCAGGAACCCCTAGAGTAGCTGCCATTTTCTGTTCTGCAGGAGATAACTTCGAGAACTGAAAGAAAAATAAATAAATCATTAAAGAAAACCTTGTTAAATATAGTTTTACATAGTAAATAAATTGTGAAGTGATCTATCAGACTATGAAGGAACACGTAAGGAATCATGTAGTAACTTAAAAACAGTGTTAAACAAACCAAAATACTCTGTGAAGAAGCATTTAGGTGCTCTTATTTGGAGAGCTGTCAACTAGGGTGGTCCTGGTGAGTGCCAGTTCTATCATCATAATGTTTTTGATGGTCTTTCTTCTTGGGACTGCACTTGAGGATACTTTTTAAAGTTCTTGAATTTTTTGGACTGACTGACATTCATTTCTTCAAGTAATTTTATTCTGTTCTTAGTCGAGTAGTGGTTGCTATTCACTATTCACTGTATACCTGTAACTCTACCTCTTCACTACTTTACTTTAACTGATGCTCTCAAACACTTTATTAAGAGACACGAAATTCAAGTTATTAACTCTTGATGAGTTCAGCACAGCTGTTAACTGAAAGCCTGAATTCCAGGAGACTCTACCTCATAAAACTGACTGAGAAAATCCAGCAGAGATGTTCAAAACTGATAATTTTTTATTTCCATTTTCTTCCCAATATACAAGGCCAATTACCCAACCCACTCATTAGGACTCCCCCTAGCACCAGTGATGCTCCAACTCGACTCGGATACATCAGCTCACAGATGACTTGTGCAGATCATCATCACCCTAGGAGTGATGAGGGGAAAGAGCACCATCTAAAAGGGTTTCTTATGTAAGTCAGAGAGTGGAGGTCTCTCACCTGTGTGTAATAGATCATCCAGTCTGGTTTGCACTGAGAAACCAGGTCGTAAGGTGTGACCAGGTAAACCAAATGAAGGAAACTGTTGAGCAGCAGACCTTCCAGACCTTTAGACAAATCTCTGTAGAGAACATCACAGTAGCTGAGGTCCACTGAGCCTGAGGAGCGGAGAAAAAGAGCAAAATATACAAATATATTATATATTTATATAATATTGACTCACAAGAGCTGTACAAAGAACTGCTTCCTAGGCCTGCTTTACCGTTACTTAATAAATTAAATACAAAATATATACATTTTGTATAGATTTTGTATACATATTGTATAGACAATATATAGATTTTTAGATGGTTTAGATGAAGTAGCTTAATAGAAATTTAAAAAATAATAATTTCACAATTGTACAGTATATCATTCTAAATTATATTTGCAATAGTCACATAAATCAAATTAGGCTTATATCCAACAGTGGTAGATTAAAAAATATAAATATTAGCAAATATAATTTATTTAATTCCAAAAATTATTAATATCATTTAATAACATTTTGGATCATTTACTTCTAGGAAATCTGATATATATATATATATATATATATAAAGTCAGCTTTTTCCAATACTGTGCAGACAATATAATTTTTGTATTCTATATTTTTTATATTAATACAGACAATGCACTATTAATTTGCATTATAAAATAAAGTCTCACCCTCATAGGTTGCCCTTCTGAGTCTGCTGTCATAGTTATTTAATACAAATATTTATTTTTTATTATTTTCTACATTTTAGATTAATATTAATGTTGCCCACTCTAGGCTTCATGAGGTAGAACCGGAAATGTTTTTCCAACTGTTTGAGAGTTTTTATGGCAGGTGTTTGGGGGAAAAAAAAAAAAAAAAAAAACAACAACACTATTTTTGTCTGATTACATCTGTGTTTCTTCATAGTTTAAGTCTTTAATATTAATCTACAGTGCAGTAAATAATACAAATAAAAAACAAATATTAACACAAATGTGGGTCTGGTACTGTAAATTACTGACTAAAAAGTACATGCTCAACAATTTGTCTGTAATAATGAAATATTTATTGCAATGCATGACAATGCGATGCAACAAAATATATCTTTTAAATTGCTCAATTAATCTTTACAATATCAGTAGATCGCTGATAGTGTTTAAAGGTCACCTTCCGCGAAAATCCGATTTTTCTTGTTTTTTGTGGAATACAGTAGGTCTCTCCGAGTTGAATGTGTACACCTGCACATTAAACTGTTTTGCAGCCCCCATTGTCTGCAGGAGCTAAGCAAAGAAATCCCCCCTCCCCCCCTCCGAAAAACGGGTGAATTTTGAATTATCTTTCTGCCTACGTAGGCAGAAACTCACAGACCAGCCCACCTTGGCTCGAGAAACTCCCAGAGGCGGAGCTGAAGCGACGCAACATCACCGCTCATCAGTTAGGAGGTGGGAGGCAGTGAGCGGCAGAGCGGTGGAGGGGCGTCGCAGTGCTCCTAGCCAATCAGAGGAGAGATATTTGCATGCTGTTTGCATGTATGAATATTCATGAGCAAAGCTGGAATCCGGTCATTTTGGACACACCCCTAAAACAGTCCATTAAAAAAGAGCTATACAGAGACACCTGAGCCCTTTTTTTTTACAAAAACGGCTCACATGTCATTCATTCATACTAGAGACCACAACTAGACATTTTAAAATGAAAGAAAAAACGACGGAAGGTGACCTTTAACTTCATTCAATTCTTACATGTAAGAAAATGGATTTATATAATCAATTTATATGATTTTTCAGTGTTAGAAATATTATGTACATTTGCAGATTTAGATGCACAGTTTATGAGTAGCACAGTAGGCTGCACATTATATATAGAAATCTAGTAAATAAAAATCCAGTATTTTTTAATATCGCAACAACAATATCTATATATCAGCTTTTTCCAATATTGTGCAGCACATTTAATTTTCATTTTAATATTAATACAGGTATTACAGCACTAATTTCAATCAATCAATCAATCTTTATTTTCACTCTGGAAAAACATTGAGGGTGACCCTCATTTACTAAGTTGCCGAGGATTTATAACATCAAAGTGATTGAAAACATTTAATAATGAATTAGAAATAATAAGAAATAGTAAAAAAAAATCAAAATAAAAGAAGTACTAATTTTAAATAAAATTTTAATATATATAAATAAAATATGTGTAAAACAGAAAATACCAATTTTTGACACATAAAAAGTAAAAAAATTATAAACTATTAAAATAAGCAAAAAGATAATATTAAAAGTAAAGTAAAATGTTAAGCATGATAAGAAATGATTAAACAAATAATAGAATTAAGAACAAGAATGAAAATATAAAACATTAAAATAAATAAAAAAAGAAATAATAAATAAATATAAATAAATTAAATAAATAAAAAACTAAAATAAGAAAAAGATAAAATACTAAAATAAAGTGTCACCTTTATACGTTGCCCTTCCGATCCTGGTGACTTGTAGACTTGCTCCACCAGCTGCACCTGAAGAAGCTTCAATAAGACCCTTCTGCTTCAGGATCTCGATGGACTCCACCGTGAGCTCCTTCAGGCTTTTCTGCTGACATGTCTGAGTCTCCTGGACACTCAGTAAAGTCCTGGACATAAAATCCACCACCTGCTCCTCAGACTGGGTTACCTAAAACCAAAACCATACACATTATTAACCAATAATTCGATTAATATTAAAAAACAAGTCATTAGAGGGTATCTGCAGGTATAAGTAGGGGTGGGCAATGTGGCCCTAAAATAATATCATGATATGTCATGGTATTTTTGTGATAACGATACTCTTGGCAATATGACAAAAAATTGAATTAAAAAAAATATATATTTTAAGAATACACTACTGCAACAAAATGAAAATTAAATTGTATTATTGCACACCATATGATATGGCACACCCCCTAACTGAGATTTAAAAAAAATACAAGAATTATATCAGATTTGTAACAGAAGTCAATGATCCAGAATTATTGGTCAAGATACTAATAATAATAATACACTCCATATATCCAGGATGAAAGTAAAATAAATGATACTGGACAGATGTCTCTAGTAGATATATAATGGGAAATGAGAACAGTGTGAATTTTTCTTTTGCTAAAAACAGTAAAAAAAAAAAAAAAAAAAAAAAAAAGTGCATGGTGCATCTTGAAGCTCATTGCTACAGCGTGAATGAGCAGCTCAGTTTCCTCTGCTGAGAAGTGTTGGTCAAGTCCAGGTAGCTGCACCGTTAAAATAGCAATTCGCCAAAATATAATTATTTTTTTATATTTCATTTCAGAAAAACCCATAATAGTTAACCACGCCATTTTATATGGTACATAAAATCTAAAGTGACTTTTTATCCAAGCACAACCGTTTCTGAATACAAAACACAACACTGAATAATTTTATATTTACAATATATTAATGCCAGATTCTCCTCTTTTGCTATTCAAAAACTCTTTGTTATGTATAGGACCAATTACACATGATTTTTACACTCTCTAATACAATGTGCAAATGGGTCAGTGTTCTCTAAGCACTGAAGTTATCCTTGATATTCTTTTTAAAGCATATTGTTGATATGATAAGAAAATTTATTGTGGTACGATAAAATATCAAGGCAAAATAAAGACTTGTTAAGGATTTGCTGATATGCAGATACCCTAAATTAGATGGTTAGATGATACAGTAATTGTTATAGTAGATCAAACATCACTTACATTAAGGCCAATAAGGGAGAGTGTGAGGCTCAAAAGACCTTTAGATCCATCATGCAGCAGATTACTGTAACACTTTTCCATCGGTGCGGAAACAAGTTTCCTTACCTATTAACAAACACAACATTATTAACAATATTTCTGTGAAAAACACATTTAATCAAGTGTGTTTTAATGAAGAGCACATATGGGACATTTGTGTTTTCTCAGTCTGGGGTTTAGTAGAGTCTAATGCTACATTTACACCCCTGGTGAAAAAAATATATATACTAAATTGTACTTTATATATTTAATATATTGAGAAATGTCCAAGTATGCTGTAAATATATTAACAGTCTTGTATGTACTTACTTAAAATATATTAAAAGTACATTAATATTATGATCTCAATCAAATGTTTAAAAAGTGAACTTCGATCATACTTTTTAAAAAGTACAATGTATTTAAAGTGTATTTAAAAACAATAGACTACTATGAAGTACACGTTTAGTTTAATGTAATTCAATATACTTCTAAAATACTTATTTCCAAATATACTTTTGTACATTTATTTTAGCAAAGTGTGTTAAAAATATCTGCTACAGTAGTTCACTTAAATTGCAATGTATCATGTAACTTTTTTTTAAGTAAATTAAATTACTACTACTAATTAAAACATTTTAAGTAAATTTGTAATTTGTAAAATTGTAGTACATTATATTCAAATGTATTTTTATACCCAACGAATGTATACTAAAAGTGTGCTACTTACAAAAGACAGGAACAAAAAGCATATTTGTACTTTAATGTACAGTAAATATATATCACATATATTTAACATCAATGCTTAGTACATATACTCTAATATACCTGGTGTATAACAGTGATATATTCGTAATACTGTGTGAACATACCCTTAAGACGATATATTTCTCTCAATAGAAAATTTCAATTAGAAAAATATCTGTGTAGTTAAAAACCAGCTCAAATCCCAGTCTGGGAAACTGTCCCTATATATTGTTAATAGATTTCTGATGTGTGTGTGATGACTGAAGGAGATATATGCTGATATTCACCATGTCTTTATCTCTGTCCTGTAGAATGAGGATACTCTCACCCACTGAATCAATACCAGCACGTCCTGCTCGTCCCACCATCTGCTTATACTGACTCCTCTTCAAGAAGTCGATGCCGACGTACGGCGAGCGGAGAATCACCCTGATTATCAAAAACACACAAAACAAAGTGTGAGCAAGCAGAAATATTTACAATGCATCAACACACGTTTTAAAACTGATGTATTTCAATTAATGAGACGGTCCATTGTCAAACAGGTTACGTGGAGGAATCTCTATCGGCCTGTTTATCTGGAGTCATCATAGATTCAGATATAGTATTCGATAAACACATATCTAATGTTACCAGAACAGCTTTTCTACACCTACGTAATATTGCCAAGCTAAGAAATGCCCTATCACTGCATGACGCAGAAAAATTAGTACATGCCTTTATTACCTCAAGGCTAGATTATTGTAATGCGCTACTGTCTGGATGTTCCTGCAGTAACTTAAATAAACTTCAGCTAGTTCAAAATGCTGCAGCTAGGGTCCTTACTAAAACTAGAACATTTGACCATATTAGTCCAGTACTATCAGCACTGCATTGGCTTCCAGTCAAATTCCGCATAGACTATAAAATTCTCCTGTTAACGTATAAAGCCCTACACGGGCTCGCTCCTGAGTATTTACAAGACCTCATCTCCTGTTATGAACCACCGCGATTACTTAGATCTCAGGGTGCTGGTTTCTTAGTAGTTCCTAAAATTCAGAGGAGCTCTGCAGGAGGAAGAGCTTTCTCTTATAAAGCGCCTCAACTCTGGAATAATCTCCCCGAATATGTTCGGGACTCAGACACAGTCTCAATCTTTAAGTCTAGACTGAAAACTTACTTGTTTAGTTTAGCTTTTGGTAATTAATGTTTCTCCCTTTAGATAAGGCTGCAGATCCAGGGGTTCATGGACAGAGGGAATTGTGGGTAAACTGAGATGCTGGTGCTGTTGTTCTCCCACTGCACATGCTCACTCAGGTTTGTGGACGGTGGAGTGGGTGGATGCCGGTGTTTCAGGGAGCTTCCGTGTCTATGTTACCTTCTGGCTCTCTGCCTTTAGTTAGGCTGTTTTATTCAGTTCTGCCGGAGTCATTAGATAATAATCACACTCTGATAATATTTTATATTCCCTGTTTTACATAAATTCAGTTAAAACTAATTCCATCTCTCTGCCTTCCTCCGAGTTACTGACCGCCCACCTGTCTGACCCCCGATACCGATGGATGTTGGACCCTCAGGCTCTCATGTCTCCTGTCCGGCCAGACTGATGGAGTTTCTGAAGTCAGCTCTTCTCCATCCATCACCCACCACAGATCAGCTGCTCATCGTCCATCTTACTCTCCACTACTGATCACATCCTAGCCATTAGTGGCGCTATTATACTCCTGAATATATAAAACCTATGTGGATGTATAAAGACTTTTTAAAATTAATTTAAAAGCTGTTTGACCAGTGGTAGGATGGTCCCCCCTTAAATGTGAGTCTTGGTCCTCCCAAGGTTTCTTCCTCCTCCTGCAGCTCTGAGGGAGTTTTTCACTGGGGGTTCTGTATTCTGTATTTTTAATGTTTTGCCTGATTCTTTGTCCTGTGATCACGTTTCTGTAAAGCTGCTTTGTGCCAACACCAGTTGTAAAAAGCGCTATACAAATACATTTGATTTAGTTTGATGTTTATAATTACATGTGAAAGGCAAGACGATGCAACATGTAGATAGTAAGTACCATATTTTTCGCACTATAAGGCGCACTGGATTATGAGGTGCACTATCAATGAACGTGTATTTTCTGGTCTATGTTTAGACATAAGGCACACCGGATTTTAAGGCGCATTTTATGCAACACTAGTAACTAGCAACTATTTTGGACATTAAAAAATGTGTATATTGGAAGCCCAGTGTCTGTTCTTAATAATAACAAGTTTCACTGTAAAATAGTTTAATAGTATTATTATGTTAGCATATTATTACTGTGGCACATTGTCTTAAAGCTCCGTTGGGAGCCCAGAAGCAGGAAAATAGCATTTTCCATGATTCCCCTTTAAAATGACAACATTACTGTTTATCGCAATAATTTCTGGGACAGTATATCGTCCTGAAAATGTTGTTATCGTGACAGGCCTACTGGATGCAGGACTGACCTGCGGGCGGGTAGATTGATGCCTGCAGCGAGAGTAGAGGTACAGGCGAGGAGACAGAGCACTCCTGAGGAATACGCCTCCTCCACCAGCTTCCTCTCGTCACTGGTCAGGCCGCTGTGGTGGTAGGCCAGGCCGAAAGGAACGGTCCTCTGCAGAACCGGACACAGAGACCCGTTCCCACTGTTCCTCAGCTCAGCCAGCAGCGTGGCCTTCTCTCCCTCTCTGTGCATCAGAAAGTCTCTGTGGAGTTTATAACACTTTATAACTTTATGCATTTTAAACACAAATAAAACATAAATTCCAAAACACACAGTAGACAGTTGCAATGGCAAAATCTGACTGGTTAAAAAAAGCTGTGGTCATTTACATGATGACCAGGGCTGTGTATAATACAGTAACGATTCAATATATCCAATATATACACTGCAAAACTGTAAGCAAGCAGATATATTGCGATTTTATTGTTTAAATACTTTTTTTTTGATAAATACGGTCATGTAAAAATTCTATCAAATTTATAAAATCTGAATACAAAAGTTTACTTTTCATCCGATCAGGTTCCATATGCAAATTAGCCAATCGGCTCACCAATCTTTACATGTAAAGGAATCTATACTGTGGATATTGAGATTTTTTTTTTACACCCCTAATGATAACCACAAATTATTCAACTCATGATTTATTACAATTTTTTTTTTTGTTGGTCCAAATCAAAGTATCAGGTTTCATAGGGACACAGTGTGAAACCGAAACTAAACGGACAAAATGTACAAAAACACAATGTAACAAACATGTAACAAACTCTGGTCTGAACTTTCAGTTGGGAAATCGCCCTTAAATGTCCATTATTAAACACCTTATGTTGTGATTAATCAGATTATCGATTATGCTAACGCTGCTCCAGCAGTGCTATCCGGGGTTAGCAGCAGGGTACAGGCCGAAAATCACCTCTGAACAGACTCAGAGCTAGCGCTTTGTGCAGTTAGCAGCTAATGCTAAAACTACTGGAGAACTAAACTGAAATTCCTGTATAACGCACACACCACAATACAAACAATACCATAACATAAATAACAAAATTACTTATTTTAAGGCACTCTTTTAGCAATGTATAGGCGAGACATCACCTGCTGGATTTAGGGCGTGTTGGTGTGTGTTCAGTATTGCAAGGGCGCAAAATATACGCATTGCTCAGCTCGAAAAGTGCAAAATGCATGTACTAATTCTCTTAATTAATCATAGGTGTGGTTAATTTTGGGCGCAACATGAAATAAACCAATCAGTGTGCCAGTTGTCACTCCTCTTTAAGAGGCAGGTGAGCTTTGGTGCATTCGCATCTTAACAGCACAGCGCTTTTGTGCGTCTCAGCAGAGTAAACTGACCTGCTTGTTCACGCAGCAGCTCATTTAAGGTAAAATCAATGTTATTTTATTCTTTATTCTGTTTATTGTTAAGTAAAAAATGTGTTTGTGCTGTATTGTGTGTAAATATCCATTATTAAACACCTTATTTTGTGATTAATCAGATTATCGATTATCACATTATAAGAATTTGGAGCTTTTTTCTAGTACATCTATCATAAAATTTAGACACAATGTAAAGGACCCCTGCCACATCTGTAGTTAAAAAAAAAAAAAAAGTGAAATATGCAATTGAATCACAAGTTTTTTTTTGTGTAAAATTTTTAGCTTGTTTAATAGAGAGAGTACATACGTGTGCAAATACTTGCAGATCATGCCTGCAACATTTTCACAGTTCTTCTTTGTGGCACAGAAGATCAAACAGGACTGCTTTGGTATTACTTCAGTTACCAGAGCAATAATGTGATCCGGGTCCATCTTCTGCATCCCACTGGAGTACTGCAAAAAAGAGACATGCATTAATACTAATATTAATTAATGCCTTCAGTATTTCAGTCTGAAGCTACGTATAAAAAACTGAATTTCTGACCAAATCTGATTTATTTTAGGCTGGTCTTTTTAATGTGTCCAGTATTTGACATTAAATTATGCCTTAACTATGTGCAAGTCCGAATATTTATGATTGATTCTTGTACCTTAAAAGCCAGGAGACGTGAGAATCTGAAGCACTCCTCCTCCTTTGGTTTGACTTCATAAATACTGTCCCTCAGCTTTACGTACTCTTTCAGCTCCACCTGAGAAACAACAGTACAAAGCCTGAGCACTGGACTATTACTTAGTATATTTATTTAAATTATTTCATGTACAGTTATGGCCAAAAATATTGGTGAATTTTAAAAAAGTCTCAGAAAATGAGTGCAATTTCACATTTATTTCTTTTGTGTGTATTTGACAGAATTTAAAACAAAACTCTGATTTTGTGAAAAAAATATTTGTATTATAGCAGCTCTGGGAAAAAAAAAAAATTAGTAGACCACTTCGGTTTCTGAATCAGCTTGTGAATGTTTGTGAAAGCTTGTCAAAGTTTTCGTCACCATGGCAACACACAGCGCCCCGATACGGAAAAGTATAACTTGGCGTATATTTAAATAACATGTTCGTTAGCTCACTACGATGGTTGCTAAGCGACTGGTCACCAGCTTCCCAGTTGCCGGTTGCTCAGACTCGAAGGCTACGTTCACATTAAAAGCCACGTTGCTAAAATCCAATTTTTTGCTCAGATTGGATTTGCCCATCTTGACGGTTCACATTCACTGTAAATGTAAGTGATCTGTATCTGTGTGTAATGTGAACACAGAATCTGTTCCTGAAACGCCGTCTCACATGCTGCACATTGATACCTGTTTTTCAGATTTTGCTATTTATGGGTATATATTTAAGTAAAATGAACACTGTTGTTTCATTCTATAAACTATATAAATACAAATAATGCCTCAAATAATGCAACAAAAACAAGTTCATATTCATAAAGTTTTAAGAGTTCAGAAATCAATATTTGGTGGAATAACCCTGGTGGTTTTTAATCACAGTTTTTTTCATGCATCTTGGCATCATGTTCTCCTCCACCAGTCTTACACACTGCTTTTGGATAACTTTATGCTGCTTTACTCCTGGTACAAAAAAATCAAGCAGTTCAGTTTGGTGGTTTGATGGTTTGTGATCATCCATCTTCCTCTTGATTATATTCCAGAGGTTTTCAATTTGGTAAAATCAAAGAAACTCATCATTATTAACTAAGTGATTTTTTTTTCTTCAGAGCTGCATTGACACTAAACGCCTAGTGAATATTTTTCTATTTTAATTTAATTTATTCTGCTCTATGTTGTAAATACTGTTCTCTGCATACTGTGGGTACTTATAGAGCCCACAATATAGAGCCCAGTTTGGGCCCCAGCTGGGTTTGTGTCCTAGGTCATGGGTCTCCCAGCATGACAATGACCCCAAATGTGCTTCAAAAAAAAGCACCCAGAGATAAAAGGAAACAAAGTGCTGGAGAGTTCTGAAGTGGACAGCACTGAATCTGGATCCCATAAATTTTGCAGTAAAGCAGTTTTCAGAAGAATAGTGGCCTAAAATTTCAGTTAAGTGGTGTAAAAAACTTGCTAATGGTTATAGGAAGTGATTGATTTCAGTTTACAACCAAATATTAAGTTAAGGGTGCAAATCATTTTGTCCAGCGCATTTTTTGTGTGAAATTATTTCAAATTAGTCTATTTTCTGGTCTTTTTTGTGTTGTTTCAATACAAAAAAAGAAAAAAAAATGTCTATAACATAACGTGTAATTGCAATTATTTTCTAGAACAATTTCACGCATGCCAACACTTTTGGCCATGCCTGCAGTTGTGATATCAACAGTAAACAGTGATATTTACTGGTCTGAAATCATTGGTGTAGTTTTCAGCTCTCAGGAAGCTCTGAAGATCTCCAATGTTGCCCAAAGTTGCACTCATTCCAATGATCTGTGTGCTCTCTGTAAAAACATTAACATCAAGAAATGCATGAAAAATTCTATTTTTAATACAATAAATCACTGTAAACTGATGTTCCAGTAAGATCTCTCTCCATTTTAAAGGTTTACTTACTGTTGATGTACAACACTTTCGCCAGAGTCATTTCGAGAATTGCTCCTCTGCTGCCGTCGCCGAGCATGTGGAGCTGAGATTAATGTGTTTAAGGAAACGAAATGACAAATTAATTACTCAGAAGTATGTATTATAATCGGTAATCTATTCCCACATTATTATCTTAACAAATCAGAAAACGCTTGGACTAGGGGTGGGACAATATATCAGTATTTTGCGTGAAAAATTATAATAAATGTTATATTATCTGCATTAATGTGTTTAAATTTTTATCTTTTTTTTCTGTACGTTTAACTGTTACACAGTTTTAATAGATTTAAAATGTAGTGTAGTTCTCTAGCCAATCTCACTGACAGACTAGTATTCACTGGTGAATGAACGCTTGTGAACATTGACATCACCATGGCAACACACACACACACAGCCTTGAGACAGAAAAGTAAAACTTGGCGTGTATTTAAGTAGCTTGTTTGTTAGCTCACTAGGATGGTTGCTAAGCGACTGGTCACCAGCTGCCCAGTTCCTTGTTCCTCAGATTCATAGACTGTGTATAGCTGGACAGAGCATCGTCTCTCAAAAGTGAAGCCACCACAGGTCGGGCGCCCCCTGCTGTTCGGTTGCAGAAAGCCGTGTACCCCCACCGATCCCCATAGCAAAACAGAACAACTTTCAATCACGTTTTTTTCTAATATACTGTAAATCTACCTCCATTATTTAAATGCAGCAGCTAGTGTACCCTCTGCTTATATTGTTACATTTTTATATCCCCACAGAATTCGTTTTTTAAAACGTTATTCAGCTCTATTCAAAAAAGGTGTGGTTATTGTAAAAGGGCTGGTTATGGGCGGGACCAATAACAGACCGTCAGCTCCGCTCCGCCGCGCTCTGCAGCCTGTGACCTCGAGGCAGCCCTCAGGGGCGGGGTTATTTAAATGAGTAGGCTGTCTCTCCACAGTCTTTCTCCCTCCTCTGGTCTCTACTGCGCAGAATCAGGTGGCAGGATCGCCAACATGGAGGAAGATTTTGGCTTCATTTTCATTGAATGAATGGGAACGGAGACACGACGTCTATCTTTTTTTACATTCTCTGCTCAGACTCAAAGAGAGAGGGCGGAGCTTTTAGCTCCACCCACTCTACATCCAGAGGAGAGTGATAGTGGTAAAATACAGAAGATTTATTAAGAGTTTTGGAAGATATTTAAAAGAAAAAAAATTATATTTACAGAGGGGGAACCAGAGGAGCCAAATTAACCTAATTAGAAAGAATAATCAGATTTAGCTTGCCAGCTGCTTTAACCCCTTAAAATGCCTTGTTCTGTATACAGGCTCCAGGTGTAGGTGATACAAAACCATGCTACTGTTTTTTTCTCTACTCCACTCAATAATTACAGATCAGTAACAATCAATCAGGAATCAAACCCAAATTCTGCAGGTTTGAAAATAAAGTAAAAACTAGACAAACATAACGAAACTAAAGGTTTGGAGGACATGAACTGTTTTTGTATTCAGGGAAATACTGATTTTAAAATGAAGTTCAGGAAAAAGCCAATTTCATTATTTTATTCATTATATTTTGACATTAGCAGATTTACTATTTCCTATTATAATTACAATTATGATTTCATTTTTTATGAAAGGTTTTTATGTAATGCTTGAATAGAAATCCTCCAGATTTAGTGGTATAATGTCAACACGAAAATAAAAACTTTTAAAGGAGCTGTACTGGAACTAACCTCATCCACAACAACAAGCCCGATGTTGTCTAGTCGGTTTGCCTCAATCAGGGAGTTGACCAGGCTGTGGCCTTTCTCGATGGTGGTGATGTAAAGAGAGTTACTGCTTCTTCTTTTCACTGGAGGGAATCTGCCTTTACTCCCAGCATACTCCTCCACCATGAAGTCCAACTCAATACCAAAACTCGCCAATCCTCGCACCTAAAAATAAAAAATATATATTAAAGAATTTCAATAGGAGGTATAAAAAAACATTTCATAAACCTGAAGGTGCTGATTTAACTGCAGTGATTAAGCAATAATTTTATTGAAAAAAAAATCATAATACTATTTAAAAATATGTAATAATAATAATAATAATAAATTAAGAATGTTCACATTTTTTTTAGTTTAAATAAAGACAAAGACAAATACTTTTATTTGTGTTGGACAAAAATGGAATTTGACATCTGCCTTTAACTAATTTTTAGACATACAGCACCAGTCAAAAGTTTGGACACACCTTCTCAGGCAATGTTTTTTAGACTATAAAGGAACACATAAAAAAAACTTAAAAATGTGTTAAATAAACCAAAATACTATGTGAAGCATTTAGGTTTCTGAGGCTGGTATTTCTAATAAATTTATCCTATGAAACAAAGGCAACTCTTGCTCTTTCTTTCCTGGGGCCATCCTGATGAGTGCCAGTTTCACCATTTTAACTGACTTTAATTTTTACTTACATTATTTTGTTTTCTTGTTTCTCATAATCTGGATTACAACATTACACAAATAGAGCTGCTATTCACTGTATACCTGTAACTCTACCTCTTCACTACTTTACTTTAACTGATGCTCTCAAACACTTTATTAAGAGACAAGACATTCAAGTAATTAATTCTTGATGAGTTTAGCACAGCTGTTAACTGAAAGCCTGAATTCCAGGTGATTCTACTTCATAAATCTGACTGAGAAAATCCAGTAAAATTAACATTTTTTTCTTCTTTCTTCTTTTCTGTTGTCAGAACTTCTTTTATACTGTAAACTATTGACTATAAAAGGTGACAAATATTTTTGTTACCTTTTCTTGTACCAGTGCTACGTATGGCAGGATCAGCAGCGCATCCTTCCTTCTACAAAGCAGCTCTTTAAAAATAAGAATCTCTGCCACCAGTGTCTTTCCACCGCTGGTTGGTAAAGAGTAGATAAGGTTCTTTCTCTGTTTTACTGAGTCCAGATCCAGACATACCTTCTGCCAATCTGGAATAAAGAAAGATATTTAAATGTTAATGTTTAGTTAATCTTCCTTATCACAATTTTTTTATGAAATTTGCAACACACTTTAGAGGAGGGATGGGATAAATTATCAATATGGCCAAATATATAGTAGCAATTTCGTTTTTCGTGACATTATTGATACGTGATGTCAGATATGGATATATTTTTTTAAAACATAAGCCCTATGTGGATGGGATTAGTTTTTCAGGGGGACGTTTGTGAAAAATATTTCACACTTTTACTCAGTGATAAAACTCAGTCACATGACATCGAGTTCAGTAGCTCCTCCATTTCCACTCTCTGTTGTGTTTTTAACGTAGATCTCCATGGAAACGCACGTCCAAAGTGTAATTACGGTGTGCGGCAGTGGACAAATAGATATTTTATTAAACGCGTGGAGACGAAACTCAGAGATGTGCGTCCGGACGGGACTAAAATTACCGGAGGAGCACGGAGTTCAGAGAAAAACAGTAGATAATTCAGCCTGTAATTTTCTCAGAGGAAGTCTGAGAAAAACACGTACATGATTGTTCTGGACGGGAATAAAATTACAGAGGATAAAAAAAACCCATAAAAGAGAAAATTACCCCAGAACCCCCTGAGAAACTAATTCTGTCCAGACAGGGCTATAGGGGCTGTAAACTACCTAAAGTTATTAAAGTAAAATTGTCCCCTTAGAGTTACTACTTCATTAGTTCACATGGTGGCACCATCATCTAATGAATAAGGTTAATAAATCTGTGTTAAAGAATATTGGTGGTTAATTTCATTTAAACTGAAACACCAATAAATCCATAATTCCTGGTATTTAATTATTTAGCAGTATTTTATACTCTCAGTAACAGAAATGCTGTAAAGTATCATCGAGAATTATCATGTGATATATCGAGTATCACAGAATCGTATCAGTATCGTCATATCGCATCGTGAGATACCCTGTGAATCCCACCCCTATTAATAGGTGCCCTTATATGGTTGATTTTTCAGTAGAAAAGTGTGTGTTATAAAGTGCCCTATATTGCATCTCTTCTAAGGGTGGAACAATATATCGATATTGCGATAGCCTATATCTTACTGCTTTGATCATACTGAAATGGCATCAAATATCTATAATTTCACAGACACATAGGAGTATTATATCCTCTTCCGTATCACAGATGCTTTGAAGTATCGTAAAGAATTGTATTGTGATATAACGATTATCACAGAATCACAGTATCATGATATCATTGCTATAGTGTGACGAGCAACAAATCGAGTTTTTAAAGAGGCTACGCTTTAAAAAAAATACAAATAATTTCTAATAAAATACATTTCTTAACAAACATGAAACGTATTATGTAATGTTTAAATAGAAATCCTCAATATACAGGCGTGTGTAATATCAGGCAGAAAATTGACAAAAATCCCTAAACTATATATTTTTTTCATTATTGGTGAAATGTGTTTCTTTACAGTAATAACACATACCAGTACAGCTTAAAATGATATATAACATTTTTCTAACCTTTAAAAAACACCTTTAACACTTTTAACTTTCAACTGTGCTATAGGCGACAATGATATTTCCGTCAATCAGCTCAGCCAATTAGCTCTCCCATCTGCCCTGTCTCTAAACCCATACATCACCCAGTGCCCCTCCCAAACTACCTCCTTTTATTTTTAGGAGTTGCAGCTAGGGGTGGGCAATATGGCTCTAAAATAATATCACGATATTTCAGGGTATTTTTTGTGCGATAACGATATACTTGGTGATAAAGGAAAACTAAAATAATTCATTAATTTCAGGAATATAGTATAATAGTATAACAGTATAATCATAATGTGGCAAAATAAACAATATAGCATAAAATAATATAATGCAGCAAAAAATATTGCAGAATATTTAGTGCATGCATATAAACTGCAAACTAAAACAATTATACAATAAATACACCTAAAGCTTCACAGTAAATAATAGACTACTTTTAAGACAGAACAGCCCTTGGATTTTTAATATCATGATATTTCTGTGTCACGATATATTGTATACAATATAATATTGTCCACCCCTAGTTGCAGCTCATGATTTCATCGCTATTTAAATATTTTCTATTGAGATAATTATCAATATCGAATTTGTGACCAGAACTACAGTATAGATATTTTTTGTTCCACCTCTAGCAAGAAGCTTTAGGTATACAGTGTATTATATAAAAAAATAATCACCATACAAGTCCTGTATTCCCTTTAATCTCATTATTAAATCCTTCACTTTGGAAGGAAGCCCAAAGAAAGGGCCGAGGTCCCCGTCTTTACACGCGGATTCAATGGTCTGCATGGCGACACTGATCTCCTCGCTCATCACAGCTTCTTTCTGCAGAGCGGTCTTGGAGATCCTGCTGGACGCGGCTGCGTTTTCCAGCATGGCTCTCTTCAGCTGGTCGGTCATGCTGCGTCGAGCTCTGGGTCCTGGTTTCTTATTATTAACGCTCTCAGCAGGAGCTGAAACCGGTTTACAGTGTTTTACGTCCGGAGTGGAGGTGCTCTCCGTGCTGAGACCCATCCTGAGGCTGCTGTCCTGCCGCTCTGGGTTTAAAACGTCCTGCTGAAACTCCAGCTGAGAGCTCGGGAAGTCCCTCAGTGACGCATCAGGAAAGTCCTCGGTGAAGATGGAGTCGGTGAGCTCATCCCCACAGCACTGTTTATCAGAGTTTTTAACAGGATGTGGGTCGAAACAAACGTTCTGATCTTCTTCTGCTTTCTGTTCCACATCTTCCAGCTTGGCCAGGAAGGAGCTGTCCCCGATGATGCTGTCATAACCATCAAACAGGTCCTCGTCATCACTGCAGCACTGGCGAACACAAATCAGAGATTAATACTAGTACACACATATATATATATATATATATATATATATATATATATATATATATACCAGTTATATACTAGTACATCTCAAAAAATATATGTATCATTGAAAAGTTACTTTATTTAATTAATTCAGTTCAAAATGTGAAACCCATATGTTATATAGATGTATTACACACAGAGTGATCTATTTTAAGTGTTTAGGCTACTTCTTTTATTGTTGATGATTTTATGACTTACAGCCAATGAAAACCACTAAAAATCAGTATAAGACTAATTGGTACTTTTAACATAGTGGGCAGTGTGCCAAATAAATTTTACATTTCATTTGTAAATCAAGGGAGCAGAGTCTGAAAGAAGAGTGGAGAGACACACAGTTCAAACTGCTCAAGGTCTAGTGTGAAGTTTCCACCAATCAGTGATGGTTTGGAGAGACATGTCTGTCATCTGCTGGTGTTGATCCACTGTGTTTTTTTATCAAGTCTAAAGTCAGTGCAGTTTTGTTTTCCCACAAAATCTTACAGCACTTCATATCTTACAGCTTCCCTCTGCTACTGACAACGTTTTTGGAGATGCGGATTAGGGGTGGGCGATATGGCTCTAAAATAATATCACGATATTTCAGGGTATTTTTGCGATAACGACATACTTGGCGATATAGGAAATCTAAAATAATTCATTCATTTCAGGAATATAGTATAATAGTATAGTAGTATAATCATAATGTGTCAAAATTAATAATATAGCATAAAATAATATAATGCAGCAAATAATATTGCAGAATATTTAGTGCATGCATATAAACTGCAAACTAAAACAATTATACAATAAATACACCTAAAGCTTCACAGTAAATAATAGACTACTTTTAAGACTGAACAGCCCTATTATCACGATATGGATTTTTAATATCATGATATTTCTGTGTCACGATATATTGTATACGATATAATATTGCCCACCCCTTATGTGGATTTCATTTTCCAGCAGGACTTGGCACACTGCCCACACTGCCAAAAGCACCAATTGGTCTTATATAATATTCAAATTTTCTGAGACACTTATTTTTGGGTTTTCATTGGCTGTAACCCATAATCATCAACAACAAAAGAAATAAAAGCTTAAAATAGATCACTCTGTTTGTTTAATACATCTATATAATATATGAGTTTCACATTTTCAACTGAATTACTGAAATAAAGTAACTTTTCAATGATATATATAACTTATATGAAGATATGTCCAAAGTTTAGACTGGTACTGTGTGTATGCATGAATGTAAATAATGAACATTATTAGTGATCATATGCAGGATATAAAGGTGATCAGGTAGAGTGTTAGAGTTACCTTTTCCTCTGGGTTGGTTTCTGCAGGGCTGCAGTGTTTCTCAGGTAAATTACTGAGTTTTTTCTTAGCTGGAGTAAAATTACTCCTCACTCCATCTCTCACTCTCTTCTTACAGGACCAGGAGCTGCGTTTAACAGAGATCCCGCCCGAGCTGCCAGAGCCTGCATTCATATTCACCTGTTTATTTATTAATACAGATCTTTAACTAACTGAGATTCAGCCATCACTAACTCATAACAATACCTACAGACCAACAGCTGCTGAGCTAACAGCTAACCTAGCATATTATTACCCAAATACGCAGCTAACGAGGCTAACTGTGCGGTCTGAGCGCACCATGGCAAACCCACTGCACTAAAACTCCATTATTTTAAAGCTATTTTAACTGTTTAAATTAATAATAATAATAAATAATACGTGCCATACAGTTCTGCTTTACCACTAAACTGCCTGCTGTCATACAGATGCCTCATATTTTTATTGTCGAAAGGACTTTTAAAAAATACAAATCAGGAAAACGAACCAATAGCGCTACAGTATTTCCACCACGTGACCAGTACTAGCGTACATTTCGCAAAATAAAAGTCCTTTTGAACGATTCCCTGTTAAATAAATCACTTATATAGAGTATGTGTTTATTGTTGTTTATCCTTTTTCTGTACTGTACCTTAAATATTGTATGCGTTTTTATTGTGTGTGCAGCATATGTTATCATTTTAGTTATATTTTTAATTATAAAACAATAAACGACAACAACAATACTACTACTACTACTACTACTACTGCTACTGCTACTAATAATAATAATACAGAGTCTCAGTACCACATTTGACATCACATTAAATCTGTACATATGATGTATACATATAATATAAATGATAATATAATATATATTATAAGATAATATAGAGGTTATATTTAAATTCAAGTCAGTGAAAAAAAGCAAAAAAAAAAAAAAAAACATGGAAATTTGAGGGGATGATAAACCAACATAAAATATAATACAGTAGCTAGAAAACCATTGTAAAACAATAATAATAATAATGATATATATCTTAATACAATAATATAAAAGTTGCATTTAAATCCAAGAGAAAAAATGTAATGTATGCAAATCATAAAAAAGCAAAAATATTAAAACAAAAACAATAATTTCAAAGAGCAATAAGACCAGGTGAGAAATACAAAACTTAAAAATGAAAATGTGGAAACATTAGACAACATGAAAAATAAAACACAAAAACATAGCTAACCGTAACAAAAAACAATTGAAAAAAATTGAAAAAATAACAAAATTAAACATTTTGAAACGGAAAATACATGTTGTTAAATAAATAAATGTTTTAATCATGTATTATTTTTATTATTATTATTATTATTATAAAAAATAGAAACAGTAACTGAAAATCTGAAAATGGATTTAGGAAATAATCAGGTAAATAATAAATAATACACTAAATGTTGTGATTGGGTAATTGGTAATGACTCCGTCGGGCCGGTAGGTGGCGGTAGGCGGTGGGTGGAGGAGCGGATCCGCTGGATGGTGTTTACTGGCCGGGGAGGAGGGTTATGGCCGCCCGCTAGAAACATGTTTAACCTCAGTATTGCTCGCGTGTTTCAGGTCACCTGCTTTAGAACCGGTTTCCCGCCCAGCAGTTCAGGTATTCTCTATCATTTATACTGTATTTATTAATATACACGGACTTAGAACCACAGAACCCGGGGTTATCTGTCTAGCTTGTTCTTTATCTTTCATTACAGACAGTAACTGACCTAACGTTACATCTGTCAACTAACAGCTAACTATATAACTTACTAACTAACTTTACTGCTGCTGAAGGAGCTAGTTAACTGAAGCTATATCGATAATGAATATAATATAAATATATATAATGGATAAAAATAATAGAAACAACAGACTGACACAATAATATTAGAAGGCCACCAGCAAATATTAAACAAATAATAAATAGAAAGCCCAAAAATGTTTTGATGGATGGATGGATTGATGGCTAAATAAATTGGTGGGTAGATGGACAGATAGCAAGCTGGATAGGTAGATGGATGGATGGATGTGTGTTTGTGTGTGTGTGTGTGTGTGTGTGTGTGTATATATATATATATGTAGATAGATGGACAGAGAAAGCCAGCTAGATGGATGGATGGATTGATAGAAAGGTGGATAGGCAGATAGGTGGATGGCTAGATGAGTTGATTGATGGATGGATGGATAGAAAGATGGATAGACAGATAGATGGATGGATGAATAGATGGATAGGCAGATATGTGCATGGCTAGATAAATTGATGGATGGATGGATGGCTACATTAATTGATTGATGGTTGGATACATGGATGGATGGATGGATGGATGGATGGATAGAAAGGTGGATAGACAGTTAGATGGACAGATATATAGCTAGATGGATAGGCAGATAGGTGGATGGCTAGATGGATGAATTGATGGATAAATGGATGGGTGGAAAATAGCTTACTGGATAGAAGGATGGATAGGTGAATTAATGGATGGAAGGATGGCTAAATATATTGATGGGTAGATGGACAGATAGCTAGCTGGATAGGTGGATAAATGGATAGGTGTGTATATATAGATAGATGGACAGAAATAGCTAGCTAGATGGATTTGTGAATGGATAGGTGGATAGGCAGATGGGTGGATGGCTAGATGAATTGACTGATGGGTGGATGGATAGAAAGGTGGATAGACATATAGATGGGCAGATAACAAGCTAGATGAATGATGGATAGGCAGATAGGTGGATGGCTAGATGGATGGATAGATAGATGGATGGATGGATGGATGGATGGATTAAAAGGTGGATAGACAGTTAGATGGACAGATAACTAGTAAGATGGATGGATGGATGGATGGATAGGCAGATAGGTGGATGGCTAGATGAATTGATTAATGGGTGGATAGACATATAGATGGGCAGATAACAAGCTAGATGGATGATGGATAGGCAGATAGGTGGATGGCTAGATGGATGAATTGATGGATAGGTGGAAAAATAGCTAACTGAATGGATGGCTGGATGGATGGATAGATGGATGAATAGACATACATACATTATTCATCCAAAAGAAAACTTGGCATCCAGCGACAACAGCACACTACCAAAATACACTCTGATAAACACAGAAAAATAGATAGAAATACCATACTGATCAGTGCTTATCACTGCGGTGCTGAGAATAATGACCCACCACCCAAATAATAATAATAATAATAATAATAATAATAATAATAATAATAATAATAATAATAATTACTGATCTGTAGTAGTAGTTTTCTATCCTGTGGGTTCTAAGTATTGAAGAACAGAGTGAAAGGATTATAATAATAAAGTATACAAAGTAAAAAAAAAAAGATATACAACTACAGTTTAAACTTGAAAAAATGTTGTAGTTGAATAATAATTAAGTTATTTTCTTTCTCACTTTGTCCTCTGATCTGTCCTCAGCTTTGGCCCTCAGAACTGTGGCCACCACTCAACAAGATGCCAAGATAAGTGATATGGTGAGTAATCAATAATAAGTGTGTTCATACAAGTAGCATTGTAGTCTAGAAGTACCTACTATTGACATTAAAAATAAAACATACTTGCATACATACTAATTGTACTGTTTTGCAACAATGTGCAGCATCTTAAATATATTTAAATTGTAATTAAAGGTATAATAACTGTCTGTATTCTAAGTGACAAATGTTCAATTGTGTCTTTCAGCCAATCAAAATGGATAATCCATACAAACAGCCTCAGAAAGGATGTATTCTCTGCAATGTTTCAGTAGACTTTAAAAATGTTCAGGTTAGTATTCAAAGAAATGTAATTCCTGAATTAAGTGTATTAATTAAGTGTGTTAAGTTTTAACAGGTTTTATTGTAACATGTTTTTGTAACTCTCTCTCTCTTTCTTTTTACAGCTGTTGTCACAGTTCATCTCTCCTCACACAGGCAGAATATACGGCAGACACATAACAGGTGAGGATTAAACCCATTTACTAAAGAAACCTACAGGTAGAGCTGGACTTTATACAGCTTTATACATCTCTGCTGGATTTTCTTAGTCAGTTTTATGAGGTAGAGTCACCTGGAATTCAGGCTTTCAGTTAACAGCAAATTTCTTGTCTCTTAATAAAGTGTTTGAGAGCATCAGTTAAAGTAAAGTAGTGAAGAGGTAGAGTTACAGGTATACAGTGAATAGTGAATATTTGAGTAATGTTCGAATCCAGATTATGAGAAGCAAGAAATACTCAACTAAATAAAGAATTAAAAAATGATTTTAAGGAAAGAATTTAAAGGTCATTTAATGCGAAAAGAAGAATTTCAAGAACTTTTAAAGTATCCTCAAGTGCAGTCACCGCAAAGACCATCAAAAACACACATATATATATATATATATATATATATATAATGATGAAACTGGCACTCATCAGGACCGCTTCAGGAAAGTGGTCCTGTCCTTAATTTTTAGTACCGTCCGGACGCACATCTCTTGAGTTTCGTCTCCTCGCATTTGATAAATAGCTATTTGTCCACTGCTGCACACCGTAATTAAACTTTGGGCGCACGTTTCCATGGAGATCCACGTTAAAAACACAACGAGTGGAAAAGGAGGAGCTACTGAACGCTGCAATGTCACGTGACCAAGAAGAAAGCCTAAAAACTCACTGGTCCTCCTGTTTTTTCAATTGCAGTCCGGATGCAGGAGTTTTATTACTTATTAGTACATATATATAATGATGAAACTGGCCCTCATCAGGACCGCTCCAAGACAGTAGGAGCAAGAGTTTCCTCTGTTGTACAGGATAAGTTTATCAGAGTTTCCAGCCTCAGAAACTGCAAGTTAACAAACAGCACCTAAATCTAGAACTTCTTCACAGAGTATTTTGGTTTGTTTAACACTGTTTTTAAGTTACTACATGATTCCTTATGCGTTGCTTCATAATCTGGATCACTTTAGTATTCATTTGTAATGTGATAATTTGTCACAATATGAGTGAAATAATATAAAAATGCCATCCCTGCAGGTCTGTGTGGTCAGAAACAAAGAGAGGTCACAAAAGCCATCAAGAGGGCGCGATCATTGGGTAAGTGAAACTCTCTAAACCATGTATTAGATTTACAAATAAATACAATATACTATAGGGTAACCTATGTATTTTATTTATCATAAAAAGGTTTTGGAATATTATTCCAAAATAAAACATCTGCCCCACCTTTTAAAGGGTAACTAAATCACTGATTTTAGCTCAAATTTAGAAAATGCTTTAAAAAATGTAAGAGGCATTTTGGGAGGGGCTTTGGTTGATGTATGGGTTTAGGGGTGGGACAGGAGGGAGAGCGGATTGGGCTGAGCTGCAGCAGTGTGCTTTTGATGCTGAAAATTATCTGCTTATACAAATGATTGACCAAAATTTTGCACGCTTTAAACTCTTTCTCTTTAAACAGTATGTGGTGCACAGGGGTTGGACAATGAAACTGAGACACCTGTATCATTTTAGTGTGGGATATTAGGTTTCATGGCTAAATTGGAGCAGCCTGGTGTTCAATCTTCATTAATTGCACATTGAACCAGTAAGAGCAGAGTGTGAAGGTTCAATTAGCAGGGTAAGAGCACAGTTCTGCTCTAAATATTGCAATGCACACAACATTATGGGAGACATACCAGAGTTCAAAAGAGGACAAATTGTTGGTGCACGTCTTGCTGGAGCATCTGTGACCAAGACAGCAAGTCTTTGTGATGCATCAAGAGCCGCGGTATCCAGGGTAACGTCAGCATACCACCAAGAAGAATCAACCACATCCAACAGGATTAACTGTGGATGCTGTAAGAGGAAGCTGTCTGAAAGGGATGTTCGGGTGCTAACCCGGATTGTATCTAAAAAACATAAAACCACGGCTGATCAAATCACGGCAGAATTCAATGTGCACCTCAACTCTCCTGTTTCCACCAGAACTGTCCGTCACCACAATCAATTATTGTGCTCTAAAACCAGGTGATTCAGTTTCATTCTCCAACCCCTGTATATGTTGGCTAAAATCGAACTTTCTACCTCTAACAGGCTTCATGTCAGTGACTTTGAAGGATCCCCAGTTCATGAAAGATCCCAACATCTGTGACATCAAGCACCTGGAATAACCTGAGTCTGGATAACTAATGTAAAAACTTTACATTACTTGTGTCTTTAAACATCTTAATAAAAATCAATGTTAACTGTCTTTTGTTGATTGTGTGTTTTACGCCTCTAAAATTTTGGTTTAATGTATTTATTGAGCATTTTTAACCCTTTCAGTCCTAAATTATCTATCAATCAATCAACCAACCTTTATTTCCACTGGGTAATACATTGAAGGTAACCCTTATTTACAAAATTAAAGGGAATGAAAAACAAGTTTAAATTATAAAAACAATCAAACAATAAAATATATAGAGAATAAAATAAATGAATAAAGAATAAATAAAATAATTCTGAATAAAGGAATATGAAAGGGTTAAAACATAACAGATAAAAAAAAAACTAAAATATGTAAGATTTTCATCAGTTTCAACGTAATAAAATGCAGTGAAATCTTCTAAAACCAAAAAAAAAAATGTCACTGTCACGCACAAATTTCCACAGTAGGCATAAAATCATGAGGGTTGTTAGAGTGGAGTTGTGGTGCCGTCATCTTGATGGTTCAGTAAGCTACGGGAAGCTGCAAGACAAGAATATTTCATATAAATGTTTACAAACCATTTAAAAAAAGAACACATTTTTTTGCAGTTAATATGCCTTATATAGTTCTTACTTTAATATGAAAAGTATTTTAAACACAGGTAGCACTTTCATGTAATCATATTTAAACTTATTTTATTTTGCACTACACTGTCTTATATTGCAGTGTTAGTTTTAAAATAAACAAGTTTAATAAGTACACATTTTGCAAGATTGAAGGTTGTAGCAAAAAAGTGGGGGAAAGAAGCTTATAGTCAAAGTTTAATACAAAATGTATTTTATTAAAAAAATATCAAGAACTAACAGCATTCTCACCATTATTTCAAGCTGTTCACATAATCCTTGTAATGTGACCTATATCTGACCTTGGTCTGAACAGTTTGTGCTGTGCGACTGATGCACATGCACTAAACAACAGAGCTTCACATGAAGTTTCAGTTTCACCCTCATCAGAATCTTAAGAGCTATGAAGTTTGAGTTCAGGCTGTCTGACTGAATTTGGCCATTTTATTAGGAACACTGAACAGTAGTGGCACAAGTCTTATAAAATAATATTATTTTATAATGAGCTCTTGTTACCTCATTATCCCATAACTGAAACCCTTACTCTTACTCTACTGTTGTACTCAGATTTCAATACAACATATTGAAGTGAAAATCATATGCGTCACATATGAAGTAAAAGATCAGATTTGGCCCACTTTAACCTGCTGTGTGAATGTAGCCTTAAATTCCTGTTCCATACTGATGCATATTTGATATGTTACATTACTTTAACAACGCCACAAAATGCAGAAGCACTTCCACCACTGATCAAGTCACACATCAAGAGACAATTTATGTCAATAAAACACATTTTATTGGTATTAGAGACAGAAAAACATGTATTTTCATTTAAAAAACAGGAGAATTACTGTCCTGCAGGTTGTCGACCTCCTCCTCCTCCACAGGGTCCTGAGTATCTGTGGTGTTTCTCTTTCTTTTACGTCTAAGGGAGGTTCCGGCGACCTGCGATTTCTCCTGTGATCTGCAGTCTCTGCTGGTTTTCCTCTTCCTCAGGCCCTGCTCGTACTCCAGGACCAGCGGCAGTCTGCTGGGAATGTCGATGCCGTGTTCGGAGCTGCAGCAAACCTCCAGCACCGGAAAGCCCTGGACAGTTAGAGTCTGAGTCCGTAATGATGGGGAGTTTGGGAACAGAGCTTTCAGAGCTGCACACAGCAGGACGTTCTCCTTGGGTTCGTTTGGAGTCGATGTTTCTGTGGCTGGAGGAAAAAGCATATGGAGATGTGCATGTTTTATTAAATCACTTGGTAATATGTGTTTAGTTATAAAATTTACAACAAATACAAATCTACTCAACAAAGCTCTAGTTTAGGCACTATTTATTCCGGTTAAATCCGATTTATTTTCATTTTTAATGTAAAGAGTCGCCTCCGTCAGATGCAGTCCCACGGGGCATCATGGGTCCGATGTGTCGAGAGTGGGGGATGCACATGATCGCGTATGTGGGCGTTACAAAGGCGTTTACCCTGCGTCCTCCAAATAAATCGTTTTAATAAATGGGAAATGCTTTTATACAAGCTTTTTTATTATTTCCTACAAAGTAATACATATAAATGTGTATTTATTTATAGATATAAACGTTTGATTTAGCTTCATTACACTGTCTAGTAAGCAGTATATAAGCTAACAAAAGCAAACATTTTCAATTAAATGACATATTAATATTTTAAAAACCCACCAGAGACCCCAACAATCACAGCGGTCTTTCTCCTCGCTGACAGAGTCGCTGTAAATCAGCAGGTATTGATCATAAAGGACAGGAAAGCCAGAAACTTCTCTTCCAGCGGAATTTAAAGGTCACCTTCCGTCGTTTTTTCTTTCATTTTAAAATGTCTAGTTGTGGTCTCTAGTATGAATGAATGACATGTGAGCCGTTTTTGTAAAAAAAAAGTGCTCAGGTGTCTCTGTATAGCTCTTTTTTAATGGACTGTTTTAGGGGTGTGTCCAAAATGACCAGATTCCAGCTTTGCTCATGAATATTCATACATGCAAACAGCATGCAAATATCTCTCCTCTGATTGGCTAGGAGCACTGCAACGGCCCTCCGCCGCTCACTGCCTCCCACCTCCTAACTGATGAGCGGTGATGTTGCGTCGCTTCAGCTCCGCCTCTGGGAGTTTCTCGAGCCAAGGTGGGCTGGTCTGTGAGTTTCTGCCTACGTTTTTCGGAGGGGGGGAGGGGGGATTTCTTTGCTTAGCTCCTGCAGACAATGGGGGCTGCAAAACAGTTTAATGTGCAGGTGTACACATTCAACTCGGAGAGACCTACTGTATTCCACAAAAAACAAGAAAAATCGGATTTTCGCGGAAGGTGAGCTTTAAATGTTTTCATAGGCAGCACTGAGGACGCGTATCAGGCGAACACCTGCTCTCTGATTGGATAGATGCATCGCGTTGGACGGATTCATTTGCATAAAGTTCAGCTCGGCTCATGTGACCGCATGTGACCCATGATGTGACCCATGATGCACCACAAGAAAATGAAAATGAATGGGATACGTCGCTGTGGTTTGACGCAACGGAGCAGTCATTTCAGTCATTTTAGTTGAGCCAGCAGACTTCGTCTGAGGGAGAGATCTTTACCATGTCAAGTAAGCAGATACGTAAGGGAGATGAGGGACAAGCTAACACTAATGTGTGGTAAACTTACTGTTACACTGTTGCTGCTTCTTCTTCTGCTTGCTAATGGCCTCTTTGAGTTCAGTGATATCTGCTTGAAGCTTCTCCACTAAACGCTCGCTCTTCTCCACTTTCTCACAAGCAGTCTGCAAACAAGAAGAAAAAAAAAACATGTTTTGAAAAACATTAGAGCAGTTTCCCATTAAAAAACATGGAATATTTTTCATGTAATGAAAAAAATCTCTATTGAAAATGCTGCTTAGTCCAAGCCTAGGCTTAATCCCTGTGTAGGAAAGATTTAAGATTAAAGAGTGTATTGTCTAATGCACAGTAAAACAGGCAGTTACACTGTTTTAATAAAATGAATTGGCTTGTCCTCCACTGACCGAGGTTACTGAGACCACATTGTGACCCTGAGTACTCCAGTGAGACAGGGCGATATTAGCTGGCAGTCTGTCCAACATAGCTTGTTTTAACAGAGTAAATGCACAGACTACAGGCCAATATACTTGTCTCTGAACAGCGAAGGAGCTAGCGCTTGGCGTGGTTAGCGGGTAATGCTAATGCTGCTCCAGTAGTGCTTGCCAGGGTAAGCAGCCGGCTACAGGCCGATATACTTGCCCTTACACGACAAATAAGCTAGCACTTAGCACGGGTATTGGGTAATGCTAATAATGCTCCAGCAGTGCTAGCCGGTTCCCAGCAGGCTACAGGCTGATTATACTCACCTCTGAGCGGCAAAAGAGCTAGAGCTTAGCGTGGTTAGCAGCTAATGCTAATACAGCTCCAGTCGCGGTGCTGGAGAACTAAACTGAAACTCCTGTATAACTCTGTACTTCAGCGGAGTGACTTCACTGCTCCTTAATACCTGACTGGTAGAATTTATACATAAGAAAATACGGTAAGACAATAAATCTTAATAAAGCCCTGAGATAAAACATTATCTTCTCATTACCTTCATTTCGTCCAACAATGCGTCGTTCATGTTGCTGACTTTCTCCACCTCCCTGAGATCATCTTCTGTAGAGAAGAATTTGGTTCTAGAAACAATTAAACGGAAATACGTAATGAACTGATGAAATTTACAGTAAGAGAAATGTGCTCTAATATAATCTTCAATAGTAGTTTTTTATAGTTTGTAAATACTTGTGTTTTTTCACAGCTTGGCAGCGGCTCAGAGACGGGCATGTAGTCGAGAATCTCCAGTAATCCTGCTGGTCCAGCATACCCAGGTTTCCTATTGAGATCAGGACACTGCTGTACTGGCTGAAACAAAAACAAAAACAGAACTGTCAATGTTAATGTATTTTTAAAGATTTATTGCAAATTTTATCAAATTTTTCTCCAATTTACCCTATAAGCTGCTACTCAGCTGAATATCCCTAACGCTCGGAGGAAAGCGCAGCGACTCGGTTCTGATACATCAGCTCACAGACGCAGCCTTGTGCTGATCCACATCACCCTAGGAGTGATGAGGGGAAAGAGAGCCATCTACTGTACCCACCCAGAGAGAGCAAGACCAGTTGTGCTCTTTTAGGGCTCCAGCAGCTGATTATATTATATTATATTATATTATATTATACTATATTATATTTGACCTTCTCCCAAAAATACATGGAAATCACCAGCATTAATTAATTTAATAAATTAGCCAATCTTTCATTTATTCTTTTATTTACATTTAAATATCTGCCATTAAACACTTAAAGAAATTCTTAAGAAGAGGATCAAGGGCTGATATAATCCGCACTTTAAAATCCTTGAATTTTCCCAAAAATCACCAGTGTGACTCATAATCCTGCGCTCCTTATGTATGAAGCAGTAAAGCCACTTTGCTGAAATACAGAGTTACACAGAATATTAGTTTAGTTTTCCATCTCTGAAACTGTAACAGTATTAGCATTAGCGCCGTTCAGAGGTGTTCACCTTTAGCGCTTAGCTGCTAATGCTAATGCTGCTGCACCAGGCCTTAGTGGAAATCTGGAAATCTAAGCTACCTGTAAATAAACGGAAGCTTTTCAGTGATCTTTACTCAACCAAAGGAACAGTTTTCAGGAAAAAAATCTCTGTAGATTAACATCCAGCACTCGTTTGAATGTGTTTTAGAATTACAGTTTTGCTTCCGAAACTTAGAGGAGCCACTGTTCCTTACTAGTGTTTCATAATATGCCTTACAATCCAGTGCGCCATATGTTTAAAAACAGACCAGAAAATAGACGATTATTGATAGTGCTCCTCATAATCTGGTTCGCCTTATGGTGAGAAAAATTCGGTACTGCAATATATACATATATACCCTGCAGAAGAACGAAGCATTGCAATATATATTTTTTCTAATATCATAACTGCCATAAAAAGCGTAGTATTCGTAAAATGAGCAGTGATTTATCCTCACCTGCCATTCCATATAAAGGCTGTGTATTCCAGACGGTGGGTGGAGCCTGATGATGTCGTGTCTGAAGGCGTCAGCAGGATGAAGATGAGCTCCTGATGTGGAAGAAGTCGTCTCAGATTCTGATGCACCAGCTGTTCTTTTAGAGTCATCTGCTGAGTGGTGTTTCTCCGCTGTCTGTACCAACCAATCACGTTCTCCTTTACTCAGAAGAAAGGGAAGGATTTAATCGTGAATAGATGTTCATGTATATGATGTGTTTCACCTACCAGTATAACTTTACATAGACTGTGTTCAGACTGCAGGCGAATCGGATTCGTTTCCTAATTGCTGATCCTAATCTGCACTAATCAGACTCTATTTGTGTGTCTGAAAATTGTAAGTGTATCTGCAGGGGTTACTGTGGTATGTGGGTTGATGTCAGTAATTAATCTGTAGTTACCCTGGGGTTTAATATCTCTCTCCCTCTCTCTAATCTCTCTCTCTCACTCACTCACTCCAATAACTCTCACTCCAATATCTCTCACTCCAATATCTCTCTCTATCTCTAATCTCTCTCTCACTCAAATATCTCTCTCTAATATCTCAATTTCTCTCTCTAATATCTCTCTCTATCTCTAATCTCTCTCTCTCTCTCTCTCTCTCTCTCTTTCACTCACTCCAATAACTCTCACTCCAATAACTCTCACTCCAATATCTCTTACTCCAATATCTCTCTCTATCTCTAATCTCTCTCCATTTCGCTCTCTAATCTCTCTCTATCTCTAATCTCTCTCTCTCACGCCAATATCTCTCTCTCTAATATCTCCATTTCTCTCTCCAATATCTCTCTATCTCTAATCTCTCTCTCTCTCTCACTCCAATAACTTTCTCTCTTATATCTCCATTTCTCTCTCTATCTCCATTTCTTTCTAATATCTCTCTCTCAATCTCTAATCTCTCTCTCTCACTCCAATATATCTCTCTAATATCTCCATTACTCTTTCCAATATCTCTCTCTCGAATATCTCACTCTATTATTTCTGTCACTAATATCTCTCCCTCACTTTAATATCTCACTCTATTATTTCTCACTTTCTAATATATCTCTCTTTAATATCTCTCTCTCTCGAATATTTCTCTCTCACTCTAATATTTCTCTCTTTTGCTCTAATATCTCTCTCTCTCCAATAACTCACTCTCACTCTCTCTCCAATATCTCTCTCTCTCAATTATCTCACTCTTGCTCTAAAATGTGTCTATCGTCTATCTTACTCTCTATTATTTCTATCTCTCTCTAATATCTCTCTCAAATATTTCTCTCGCTCCAATATCTCATTCTCTCTCTCTAATATCTCTAACTTTAATATCTCTCTCTCTCGAATATTTCTCTCTCTCCCTTGAAAATCTCATTCTCTCAAATATCTCACTCTCTCTCCATCTTTTTAATATATATATGTCTTACTAATATATGTCTATCTCTCTCTGCTGGTGGTTATAATTTTTAGTTTCTCTCTTTATTTCTGTAAACTGATCTGTTTAGCAGTGACTAAGCTCTGAGATCATTTTTTAACCCCAGGCCCCACCCCTTCTCCTCCCTGATTTGCATATGGTATCTGACTGTTCAGACTATCAAAAATCTGGATAAGCCAAAAACTCAGATGTGGGCTAGCAGTCAAAACTCACTTTTAAAAAACCTAAAAACAATCACAGTACCTCATTAAAATTAGACGTAATCTCTCTGATCTTCTCCTCGTCTATTTCACAGGCATTATTGTAGAAGCTAAACAGGAAACAGGAAAACACACATCAGAACTTTGAGAATTTTATACAGTACCAGTCAAAAGTGTGTACACACCTTTAATTCAGTGTTTTATCATTATTTCTTTATAAAATAAATGGAATGACTTGGAATGAAAAAATTAAGGTCAATCCTCAAGTGCAGTCACCGCAAAGACCATCAAAAAACGCCATGATGATGAAACTGGCACTCATCAGGTCCGATCCAGGAAAGGAAAACTAAGAGTTCCCTCTGTTGTACAGGATAAGTTCATCAGAGTTCCCAGCTTCAGAAAACCGGAAGCAACTAATTCTTCACAGAGTATTTTGGTTTGTTTAACACGTTTAAGTGTCTGGATACTTTTAGTATTTATTTACAATGCAGTAAAAACATTGAATGTGTCCAAACTTTTGACTGGTACTGTTAGTGCTGGGCGATATGGGAAAAATCATATATCACGATATGGAATTTTTTTAATATCACGATAACGATATATATATCATGATATACCACATTTGAGATGTTTCCAGTTATTCTTAGAAAAAATATGAGAAAATAATATCATTCCTTACTTTTTTTCCAACTTTATTTCAAAGTGACATTAAACCCAACTTTCACAAATAAGAATTACTACCTTTTAGTGCAGCAATATATATGTATCAAATGAAAACAGATGAGGTAGATGCAGTAGCTAATTTTTTTTTTTATTATACAGGTATTTAAATTGAGTTATAAAAATAAACTCAATTAACATTTTTTAAGTGTCTGTCAAATAACGTAAAGCAGCGTCACGTCGCAAAAAAACACATTATGAAGCTTTTTTTTTGCGAAGATTACTTTATTATCACTTATATAAACCCAGTTTATGCAAATTGACCACACCAATACATTTCATCATAGCCTACTTTATATATTGGCATGAATAATTGATGAAATTACTGTAGAAACGATAGAGATGATAGAAGGTAAGTAGCACAATAGACACTTTTCTATCATCCCCACGATATTTATCCTCATATCACACAGCACTAGGTACTGTACATACATTATAAACTTTAAAAAATCAGAGTTGGAAACTTTCAACATACCTGTGAATTCTTCTACACGTAATGTGCTTCTGAATATCTAAAAGGAAAAATGCTTATTAATATCCTTATAATTATATATATATATATATATATATATATATATATATATATATATATATATATATATATATATATATATATATATATATAGACAGATTATTGAATATTTACATATGTAGTTATATAACAGCAACATTAATATTAAATGTGGGATATAATGGAGAAATGGATCTTACTGATTGTGTGCAGAAACTGGATGTGATCCGTCTGCGAGTCTGTAATTTTGCTCTTCTCCTCTCGGACACTTTCCCCAACTAACAGACCCTCCTGATCCACAAACACCAGATAAACACCAACAGATAATAAAAATCACATCACATTTCAATCACTGACCACAGAGCTGTGGGAAGACATGTAGTGTAACTGCATACAGTAAAAACAGACAAATACAGACAGATACAACATATACATTTACCTTTTTCAGTACATTATTTAAGCTGCTTGTACTCTTCTTATTTCTCCTTTTATTCCATTTTTATTTCCTTATATCTGTGTGTACTTGTGTTTAGCTATCTGTAAGTAATCAGCTGGAACACTCTAATATAGACAAGGCACTCAAAACATATTATTTATATATCAATTAGATTATCAGTTAGCTATCAGTCTAACAAGCACAATTTAAATACGCTGTAATTATCTGAATAAAAGAAAAGTTTACTTTTTATCCAATCAGAACAGTGTGATCTAACAACAGTACAACATTGCTATCGAGTGGCTGGGGTTAAAACATGGGGTTTTAATACAAATATAAAGCTATGGAAAAATAGCTTTTATGGAATATAATCAAGAGGAAGATGGATGATCACAAGCCATCAAACCACCAAGCTGAACTGCTTGAATTTTCGCACCAGGAGTAAAGCAGCATAAAGTTATCCAAAAGCAGTGTGTAAGACTGGTGGAGGAGAACATGATGCCAAGGTGCATAAAGAAACCTGGGATTAAAAAAACACCAGAGTTATTCCACCAAATATTGATTTCTGAACTTTATGAATATGAACTTGTTTTCTTTGCATTATTTACGAGGCTGAAGTTGGTTTGATATTCGCAGCTCCAGATTCGTTTGGCTCGATATTCGCAGCCTCGTATTCCCCGGCTGAAGTTGGTTTGATATTCGCAGCTGCCGCTTCACTGAACCACCGTGAACTAACCGCGGTCACGCCATCTGCACTTAGAAAACGCTCGGTCGCGCTATCCACACCGAAAACTGGAGTGCGCGTCTAAACCGTGTTTTACTGTAGCAGCGTGCACAGCGCACCCGGAGGAGCGGAGACTGGCGCTTCTCGTGCAGAGACTTAAAATGGAACAGAAACGAGTTTTACACCTAAATAAACATGATTTAACGAGGTCTAATCCACAAATATACACCAGAAAGACCACTTCTTATCTGTAGAACAGTGTAACGTTTTGAAAAGGTTTGGAGTGTTATTAAATAAGCAAATCAAATTGTTATAAAATCACAGCCCTAAATTCTTAAAGATCTTATTCTCATGTATCCCAGATATATGTTTGATGTGATATTACTGTATCATTTTTGAGTAATTGAATACCAAAACTATCTATTCGGTTTTGTATAAAAGGGATTTTGGAGTGCTATAAAACCAAAAAAATCTAATTCTTCTTAAATCAGAACATGAAATCCTTAAATAATACCTTCCATACTATTAATGTCATGCATGTATACTGATTGTACAGTATCATTTTGGAGTAAATGAATACCAAACTTAGGAAAAATGTATATTCGGTTGTCCTATAAAACCTTCAAATCAAATTGTTATCCAATGAAACCAAGAAAGTCTTGAAGAAAACATTCCATTCTATTAATGACATGAGTAACAAGTGATATTACTGTATAATTTTAGATTAATTGGATACCAAACTTGGAAAAATGTCTATTCGGTTGTGCATAAACCACATTTCAGAGTCCTATAAAACCAGCAAATCAAATTGTTATCCAATGGCACTAACAAAGTCTTGAAGAACACATTCTATACTATTAATAACATATATATCAAGTGATTTTACTGTACCATTTTGGAGTAATTAAATATCAAACATACAAAAAATGTTAATTTACTTTTGCATAAATCAGATTTCAGAGTCCTATAAAACAAGCAAATCAAATTGTTATCCAATGCCACTAAGACATTCTTGAAGAACACATTCCATACTATTAATGACATGAGTAACAAAGGATATTACTGTATCATTTTGGAGTAATTGAATACGAAGCTTAGGAAAAATGTCTATTTGGTTGCGCAAAAACCTGATTTTGGAGTCCTGTAAAACCAGCAAATTAAATTGTTATCAAATGCTACCGAGACTGTCTTGAAGAACACATTCCATTCTATTATTAACATGAGTAATAAGTGATATTACTGTATAATTTTGGATTAATTGGATACCAAACTTAGAAAAAATGTTATTCAGTTGTGTATAAACCAGATTTTAAGGTCGCATAAAACCAGCAAATCAAATTGTTATCCAATGCCACCTAGACAGTCTTGAAAAACACATTCCATACTATTAATGACATGAGTAACAAGTGATTACTGATTACTGTACCATTTTGGAGTAATTAAATATCAAACATACGAAAAATGTTGATTCACTTTTGCATAAACCACATTTCAGAGTCCTATAAAACCAGCAAATTAAATTGTTATCCAATGCCACTAATAAAGTCTTGAAAAACACATTCTATACTATGAATGACTTGAGTAACAAGTGATATTACTGTATCATTTTGGAGTAATTGGATACCAAACTTAGGAAAAATGTTTATTCGATTGTGCAAAAACCTGATTTCAGAGTCCTATAAAACCAGCAAATCAAATTGTTATCCAATGGCACTAACAAAGTCTTGAAGAACACATGCTATACTATTATTGACATGAGTATGAAGTGATTTTACTGTATCATTTTGAAATAATTGGATACCAAACTTGGAAAAATGTCTATTCGGTTGTGCATAAACCACATTTCAGAGTCCTATAAAACCAGCAAATCAAATTGTTATCCAATGCCACTGATAAAGTCTTGAAAAGCACATTCTATACTATTATTGACATGAGTATCAAGTGATTTTACTGTATCATTTTGAAATAATTGGATACCAAACTTGGAAAAATGTCTATTCGGTTGTGCATAAACCAGATTTCGGAGTCCCATAAAACCAGCAAATCAAATTGTTATCCAATGGCACTAACAAAGTCTTGAAGAACACATGCTATACTATTATTGACATGAGTATCAAGTGATTTTACTGTATCATTTTGGAGTAATTGGATACCAAACTTGGAAAAAATGTCTATTTGGTTGTGCATAAACCACATTTCAGAGTCCTAGAAAACTAGCAAATCAAATTGTTATCCAATGTCACTAATAAAGTCTTGAAAAGCACATTTCATACTATTATTGACATGAGTAACAAATGATATTACTGTATCATTTTAGATTAATTGGATACCAAACTTGGAAAAATGTCTATTCGGTTGTGCATAAACCACATTTCAGAGTCCTATAAAACCAGCAAATCAAATTGTTATCCAATGGCACTAACAAAGTCTTGAAGAACACATTCCATACCATTAGTGACATGAGTAACAAGTGATATAACTGTTTAATTTTGGAATAATTGAATACCGAACATAGGAAAAATGTCTATTCGTTTGTGCATAAACCAAATCCTATAAAACCAGCAAATCAAATTGTTGTCTAATAAAACCAAAACAGTCTTGAAGAAAATATTCCAATCTACCAAGAACATTAGTCACAAGTGATATTACTGTGTCATATAGAATAGACATTTGGTATCCAATTAATCCAAAATTATACAGTAATATCACTTGTTACTCATGTCAATAATAGTATGGAATGTGTTCTGCAAGACTGTCCCAGTGGAATTGGATAAAAATTTGATTTGCTGGTTTTATGGGACCTTAAAATCTGGTTTATGCACAACCGAATAGACATTTATTCTAAGTTTGGTATCCAATTAATCCAAAATGATACAGTAATATCACTTGATACTCATGTCAATAATAGTATAGAATGTGTCCTTCAAGACTGTCTCAGTGGCATTGGATAACAATTTGATTTGCTGGTTTTATAGGACTCCCAAATCTAGTTTATGCACAACCAAATATACATTTTTCCTAAGTTTGGTATCCAATTACTCCAAAATGATACAGTAATATCCTTTGTTACTCACGTCACTAATAGTATGTAATGTGTTCTTCAAGAGTGTCTCAGTCACATTGGATAACAATTTGATTTGCTGGTTTTATAGGACTCTGAAATGTGGTTTATGCACAACCGAATAGACATTTTTTCCAAGTTTGGTATCCAATTACTCCAAAATGATACAGTAAAATCACTTGATACTCATGTCATGCATAGTATGGAATGTCTTCTTTAAGGCTGTCTCAGTGGCATTGGATAACAATTTGACTTGCTGGTTTTATAGGACTCTGAAATCTGGTTTATGCAAAAGTGAATTAACATTTTTCGTATGTTTGATATTTAATTACTCCAAAATGGTACAGTAAAATCACTTGATACATATGTTATTAATAGTATAGAATGTGTTTTCCAAGCCTTTGTTAGTGCCATTGGATAACAATTTGATTTGCTGGTTTTCTAGGACTCAGAAATCTGGTTTATGCACAATCGAATAAACATTTTTTCTAAGTTTGGTATTCAATTACTCCAAAATGATAAAGTAATATCATTTGGTACTCATGTCAATAATAGTATAGAATGTGGTTTTCAAGACGTTATTAGTTGCATTGGATAACAATTGGATTTGCTGGTTTTATAGGACTCCAAAATGTGGTTTATCACAACTGAATAGACATTTTTCCTAAGTTTGGTATTCTATTACTCCAAAATAATACAGTAATATGACTTTTCACTCATGTCATTAATAGTATGACATGTGTTCTTCAAGACAGTCTTGGTGGCATTGGATAACAATTTGATTTGCTGGTTTTGTAGGACTCCGAAATCAGGTTTTTGCACAACCGAATAGACATTTATTCCTAAATTTGGTATCCAATTAATCCAAAATGATACAGTAATATCCTTTGTTACTCACGTCATTAATAGTAAGGAATGTGTTTCTTAAGGTAGTCTTGGTAGCATTGGATAACAATTTGATTTGCAGGTTTTATAGGACCTTAAAATCTGGTTTATGCAAAAGAAAATAGACATTTTTCCTAAGCTTGGTATCCAATTACTCCAAAATGATACAGTAATATCCTTTGTTATTCATGTCCTTACTAGTATGGAATGTGTTCTTTAAGGCTGTCTTGGTGGCATTTGATAACAATTTGATTTACTGTTTTTTTAGGACTCTAAAAAATTATGCACAATCGAATAGACATTTTTCCTAAGTTTGGTATTCAATTACTCCAGAATGATACAGTAATATCATTTGTTACTCATGTCAATGATAGTATGGAATGTGATTTTCAAGAATGTCTTGGTGGCATTGGATAACAATTTAATTTGCTGGTTTTATGGGACCTTAAAATCTGGTTTATGCACAACCGAATAGACATTTTTCGCGTGTTAAATATTTTTTAAATATTTAACAAGTGATATTACTGTATAATTTTGGATTAATTGGATACCAAATGTCTATTCGGTTGTGAATAAACCAGATTTCGGGGTCCTATAAAACTAGTATGGAATGTGTTTATCAAGAAGGACTTGGTTCCATTGGATAACAATTTGATTTGATGGTTTATAGGACTCCAAAATCTGGTTTATGCACAACTGAACAGGCATTTTTTTTCTAAATTTGCTATCCAATTACTCAAAAATGACACAGTAATATCACTTGTGACTAATGTTCTTGGTAGATTGGAATATTTTCTTCAAGACTGTTTTAGTTTCATTAGACAACAATTTGATTTGCTGGTTTTATAGGATTTGGTTTATGCACAAACGAATAGACATTTTTCCTATGTTTGGTATTCAATTATTCCAAAATGATACAGTAATATGACTTGATACCCATAACGTTAATAGTATAGAATGTGTTTTTCAAGACCTTATTAGTGGCATTGGATAACAATTTCATTTACTGGTTCTATAGGACTCTGAAATCTGGTTTATGCACAACCAAATATACATTTTTCCTAAGTTTGGTATTCATTTACTCCAAAATGATACTGTACAATCAGTATACATGCATGACATTAATAGTATGGAAGGTATTATTTAAGGATTTCATGTTCTGATTTAAGAAGAATTAGATTTTTTTGGTTTTATAGCACTCCAAAATCCCTTTTATACAAAACCGAATAGATAGTTTTGGTATTCAATTACTCAAAAATGATACAGTAATATCACATCAAACATATATCTGGGATACATGAGAATAAGATCTTTAAGAATTTAGGGATGTGATTTTATAACAATTTGATTTGCTTATTTAATAACACTCCAACCCTTTTCAAAACGTTACACTGTTCTACAGATAAGAAGTGGTCTTTTTCTGGTGTATATTTGTGGATTAGACCTCGTTAAATCATGTTTATTTAGGTGTAAAACTCGTTTCGGTTCCATTTTAAGTCTCTGCACGAGAAACGCCAGTCTCCGCTCCTCCGGGTGCGCTGTGCACGCTGCTACAGTAAAACACGGTTTAGACGCGCACTCCAGTTTTCGGTGTGGATAGCGCGACTGAGCGTTTTCTAAGTGCAGATGGCGTGACCGCGGTTAGTTCACGGTGGTTCAGTGAAGCGGCAGCTGCGAATATCAAACCAACTTCAGCCGGGGAATACGAGGCTGCGAATATCGAGCCAAACGAATCTGGAGCTGCGAATATCAAACCAACTTCAGCCTCGTGCATTATTTGAGGTCTGAAAGCTCTGCGTCTTTTTTGTTATTTCAGCCGTTTCTCATTTTCTGTAAATAAATGCTCTAAATGAGAATATTTTTATTTGGAATTTGGGAGAAATGTTGTCTGTAGTTTATAGAATAAAACAACAATGTTCATTTTACTCAAACATAAACCTATAAATAGCAAAATCAGAGATAATCAGTGTATGTGTGAGCTGTGGATTACAGTGTTACAGGATTAAGTGTAAATAATGTAAATATTGTATTTTATTGAATAAACTCACCACATCAGAGTCAGTGTTGAGGTGCTGAAACATTAATGAACCCAACACGAAGCCGGAGAGCCGGACAGTGGTGCTGTACTCCTCCATTCCGCCCACTTTAACCACATTAAACTCTATAAAAACACATTAAACTCTATAAATACACATTAAACTCTATAAATACACATTAAACTACATATAAACACTAATAAACCCTGAGCTGTAAACAGAGCTAGCACTGCTACAGGCTAACCGCTAACACTGAGCTCCGACCACAGAGTCTCTACAGCCGAGAGTTAACACTGCAGATTTTTTCTCGGGTTTTTATATTGTTATTTTATTGAAACATTTTAAATTGGCGAAACTGTGAGGCACATAGACTGTATATAGCTGTATATGTATATATATATATATATATATATATATATATATATATATATATATATATATATATATATATATATATATATATTATTTTATTTTATTATTATTTTTTTTTTAGGAATGTTCATAGTTAATTATTTTTCTTACATAAATAAAATAAAAATAATATCCGCCCCTGATGGGCCGACAGTCTTCAGGGGCGGATATTATTTTTATTTTATTTATGTAAGAAAAATAATTTACTATGAGCATTCCTAAAAAAAAATAAAAATAAAATAAAATACAAAACAAAATGATGGTTTAGCAAATCAGTGGTGGAGAAACTTTACCAAATTATTATTATTATTATTATTATTATTATTATTATTATTATTATTATTATTATTATTATTATTATTATTTCTGTTGATAAGGTTTCATTTCAAGGTTTTATTTTTATTTATTTATAAGAAGAATATTTGACTATGCGAATTCCTCCGAAAACGAACTAATTATTCTTTCTAATTTCTATTCTCCTGTTGCAGAACCCAAGCACACACAAGCTATTATATATCATTAAATATATTTTATTCGTATTTTTTTTATTTGTATCTATTGTCAAATTATTTGAAAACTGATTTTATTTGTATCTATCTATTTGTATCTATTTTCTTTCATTTATTTTGCTGTTATTTTAAAATGATTAAATGTAATTATTTTCTTTGTCATGTCAATTCCTGTTTTTTTTGTAAATCCTCGGCTACATTGCAAATGAGGGTTGCCCCTTTAATGTAATTCCGAGTAAAAAATAAAGGTTGATTGATTGATTATATATATTATAGTTTTGTTTCTATGTTAAATCGCTTTTAAACTGTAACTCTTGTATCAGCTCAATAACCAATCAGCTCGCAGTAGCAGTAACGCTAGTGCCTTTACTGCTTAAAACCTGTTTATTGTAGAAAAATAAAGGCATGATTTCTTTGCTTATTTATCAAAATACATTATTATGTTTCTAAGGTTAAGAAATATTTTGGTTAAGTGGATGGTTACTATTTTTAATTTGTGTTTTTAGCCGTTTAGCTCCATTCACTCCCATTCATTTTGGACTTCTTGGAGGGCGCCCTCTAGCGGGCAGCACTTACAGAGGCGGTATGAAGTGAAGTGGGCAGTCTCGCCGAAAAACAGCTCTGTTCAGGTTGGTAGTTCCAGAGATGTGGCTGTATATCTCCCTCTAGCGGAGCGGAGTAACAGCTGCAGTATTAATATTAGAGTTTATTAGGAGATTTTTGAGTTAATGCAGTTTTCTGCAAGGTCAAATTGACTTTTTATTTTCTCTTATTCATTAATAGTTAAAAGAAAATGTATCTTAACATATGAAAACACAGAAATGTAACGTTACTTAACAATTTATATGTATTATTTAACACTAAATAAAAAAAAAAAAAATATATATATATATATATACAACAGATCACTAAAGACTAATTACACTAAACATTTATTTTTTAAAAAGTTGCACAATTTAACTGCATCTTTAAAACATATCAAGTACTTTCCATCAGCATTTCTGGTTTATATTTTATTTATTTTACTTTGTTAATTTTTTTTAGTTGTATTACTAGATCTATGGAACTCAATAAAAAAAAAATAAAAACTGCCCACCCCCAGAATTTAAAAAGAAAGTCAAACTAAATTACTGAAAATCTAAAACAAGATGTACTATGTAGGCAAATCAACTCATAGTAACTCGAAGTAAATAATAAATCAATAAAAAATAACATTTATTTAACTTAAAACTTTATTGTAGCTTTTTAACATTTTTCATTTTAGTTAAAGCTTCTGATATTTTTTACAGTGCGGTTTTGAAGGTACAGTTTGTGCGTCTGGCTATATTGTCTTTTCAATAAGAAACTCTCTATTCAGAATGCTGCATAATCCAAGACTAGTAATAATCACTGTGTGGGAAACTATCCCATAGTGAATATAATACAGTAATAATGGCAAAAGAAAGATAAAAATACAAGAAAAAAAATCAATAATGAATAAAAGTTATCAGAAAGTTTTCAGAAAGTTTTCAGAAAGTTTTCAGAAAGTTTTCAGGTCTAAATTCAACACTGAAATCTGTCAGGTCTTATTCTTCTTTTTTTGGATCCATTGAATCTAAAATAACCCTAAAGCTCCAAAGTACAGATTTATTCCCACTCTAATCCTGAATGGACTTTTATTATGCTTGATTACGGCTTGAGAAATTGGCAGCAGTTGCAGGTCGATTTCTGATGCAACCACTTTATCCTGAACTTTACACTGAAATATCTCCCCCAGTTCATTACAGTGTTTGATATTTAGGTTTGTAAACAGTTTTCACACATTTCCAGAGGATAAATAAAATTCCAGTTCAAAAACACACATAAGCAAAATGCTTTAAAGACAAAATTGATGTAATTATGACTAAAGATAAAGATAACAGCACGGGACAAACACAAGTTTGATTCCAGTATGTTTGAAACACTAAGTTCTTTTTTTTTTTTACATTTCTAATTTATTTGTTTTATTTAATTGTTCACATCGATTTTACATTAATTCAGCATTAATTCAGCGTTATGATTTTTTTATGAACTGTACATCTGTTTGTATTAAACTTTAAATACTTTAATTTCTTAATAATAATTCCAAGTATCAGTCAAAAGTTTAAACACATCTTGAATTTAGTGTTTTTTTATTTTAAATTATATGTTCTGCATTATAGATTATTAGAATATTAAACTCATCCAAACTATGAAGACAAAATATAGCATTATTTAGTTCTCATTATTTAGACCTCCCTAAAGGGTTACCAAGGGTTATCTTTGTTAATATTATTATTATAATTATTATTTAGGCATTTATACTTATGATTTATTGCAAATTCATGGTCCTTTCTGCTTGTGATCAAACAAAAGTCACACAAAACCACAGAAACAGTGGAGAGATCACATTTTTTTTTTGTAAGAACAAAATCCTGGACATTGCTTAATTTGCCACCTCTGATTACATGTGATCACACAGTGTCCCCATCACATCCTGCTGCATGTGTTTATTATACTGAGGAACATGCGGGGAGCAGATGACAGATCATTTAGAGCTCATATAATCTTTAGTTACAGAAATAAAGCATTATGCACAACAATAATTTGTTATTATTCATTATCACAGTGAATATCCCTATTTGAGTTATGTTTTAATCCATATTATGGCAAGAACTACTCAACTTAGTAAAGAATTAAAAAGATTACTTTAAGAAATGAAGGTCAGTCAACCTGAAAAGAAGAACTTTAAAAGTGTTCTCAAGTGCAGTAACTGCAAATACCATCAAAAATCCTTAAATGATGAAACTGGCACTCACCAGGACCGGCCCAGCAAGAGTTACCTCTGTTGGACAGGATTTTTAATGACCCCTTACAAATTAAGAAGAAAAATATATTTTATATTTTAAATGTGTTGTTTGAGAACCACACATTTAAAACTCTCTTTCTGTCATTAAAATGCTTCAAAATCTGATTAAAGCAATTTTTGAGCATTGCTTCTTAATAAAACAAGAAAACATTTATACTTTTAATCTACGCAAATGTTGTTGTTAAAGAAGAATTTCTCAACTGAGTAAAGAAAAAAATGACTTAAAGATATGTTTTAAGAATTTTAAAAGTATCCCCAAGTGCAGTAACTGCAAATACAATCAAAAACGCTTAAATGATGAAACTGGCTCTCATCAGGACCAGCCCCAAGTAAGAGCAACAGTTTCCTCTGTTGCACAGGATTTTTAATTTTTTTAATTCTTTCCTAATTGAGGAGAAAATATTATATAATTTGAGAACAGTAAATTTAAAAGAATGAATGAAAGGCATTAAATTTGATTACAGTATTTTTGGAGAATTACAATTTGAAAACAAGAAAACGTTTATACTTATAATCTACGCAAATGTCGTTGCTAAAGAAATAATGCACAATTATTCACAACAATATTTTGCTATTAATCATTATCACAGTGAGTAGCCCTATTTGAGTAATGTTTTAGAAGAATTTCTCAACTAAGTAAAGAAAAAAATGACTTAAAGAAATGTTTTAAGAATTTAAGTTTTATCTCCAAGTGCAGTAACTGCAAATGCCATCAAATACGCTTAAATGATGAAACTGGCTCTCATCAGGAGTGGCCCCAGGAAAGTAAGAGCAAGAGTTTCCTCTGTTGCGCAGGATTTTTAATTGGCTTTCCTAATTGAGGATTTTTTTTTATTATTTTAAAAGAATGAAGGAAAGGCATCAAATTTGATCACAGTATTTTTTGAGAATTACTATTTAAAAATAGAAAAAAAAAACGTTTATTATTACAAGAAAAAAATCTTATTTTTATTAGTTAGGCATGTATACTGATAATTTATGCTAATTCATGATGATTTCTGCCTGGAATCACACAAAAGTCCCAGAAAACCACAGATACAGTGTATTCCCATCACATCGTGCTGCATGTGTTTATTATACTGGGGAACACGTGGGAAGCAGATGATCACATGTGGGTTCTTTAGTCTGTATGGGAAATGTGTGTGAGATTATAAAGCAGGGTTTTTTTTAGGCTGAATTACAGATCATTTAGAGCTCGTATAAATATATAAAGAGCTACAAACGACCAGGACAGATCAGATGTTCATTTGCTGGTAAAAAGAAGTATATTTTTGGGGCAATATTTGGGTCAGAAAGATTAATATATTTTTTTAGCTGCAGTTCCGCCTGTGGCCGCTGTTTTCAGTGTTTTGAAATAGCAGCTGAACTTTGTGTTCTGAGTTTGAGTAAAGTCAGAATTTCGGGGGAAAATGAGTTAGATTAGAGTTATTTTAGAGTTTAGATGATTAAAGTGTGTAACTCCGGACTGAGACATGTGGAAATGAGGAGTAAAGACAGTGCGGTGAGTGATTTTACGCTGTTAAACGTGTTAAACGTTAAACGCTGAGACTGCAGCTGTTTTCATGTAACGTGGAGTTAAACCAGCTTTATTCTGTTACTTTACTGCAGCTTCCCTTTCTCTCAGTCTACTGTACAGGCCTGTACACGTTCTTTAAACGTTTAGTTTAGGTTAAATGTCGGTTAAATGCAGTTAAAACAGGTTGCAGTTCGTTTATACATGCTTTTACAACAGGACTACCTAGCAAAAGCTTAATACTGACTGCTGGGTAATGTAGTGAGTAAGTAAAACGTTAAGTAGCCTAGCTACGTTGAGCCAACGTTCATTTTTCCATCTCTAATGCATTAAAACAACGTTTTTACTGTTTATTCGTGCCCATCCTGTAATTTTAACGTTATGTTGATTCAGCATTGACTCACGCGATTTGGTTTTATACCCAGCAAACGTTAAATACCCCAAGAAAACGTTATAAGAACGTTTAGCAACGGTACCAGTGAAGAGGTACCAGTAAGGTTAGCCCAAGACGTTACAGAAATAACGTTCCATGGAGGTTCTGAAAATGTGTGACGTAATATTACTGGTTTGAATCACAACGTTATTACAACGTTTAAAAAAAAAAGGAAACGTTAAATAAAAAAGTTCGAAGGACAGGAGGAGGTTCGTTCAAAATAATTTAATTTTACGTTGGTTCATCATTGATTCTCCATTATGGTTTTATACCCAGAAAAAAAAAAAAAACGTTTTAAGAACGTTCAGCAATATTTCGAAAAGGTTCCAAGGGAGGCCAATATCAGTACAGAAATTATGTTCCAGGAATGTTCTGAAAATGTGTGAATGTTCGCCGTTATGGTATTATACCCATCAAATGTTAGAAACCCTTATAAGAACGTGCAACAACGTTTAGCAATGTTTTAAAAAGGTTCCAGGGAGGTAAGCCAATTACAGAAATTATTACAGAAATTATGTTCCAGGAATGTTCTGAAAATATGTGACATAATAGTAATGGTTTGCATTGCAATGTTATTAGAACATTTAAAAAATGTTAAATGAAAAGGTTCTGTAAGATCCAGAAAGCTTGATGGAATAGAATGGATGTTCTGTAAATGTTCCGTAAACTGTAACATTGTAACAAGACTTTAGTTATGTACTATTAGCATTTTTGTGCTGTAGAAAGGGACATTTAGATTCAGATTCAGCCATTCAAAACCTTTTAATGAACGTTGATCCAATGGTAGAATTTAAACACTAACCAATGATGCCTATTAGGCAACTTTAAATAAAGGTTTTTTTTTTTTCCATCATCAGCATCAAAATATGTAATACAGCCAAAACATTTTTTAAACGTTTATTCAGTGTTTTTTTGCTATCAGGGAAGTTAACTAACTACCCAACCTGTGTTTGTTTTCTGTCTCTAATGCATTAAAACAATGTTATAAGATATAATGCAATATTTTTTGCAACCAAAGGTTTATTCAATGTTTTTTGCTATCAGGGAAGTTAAAGTATGGTGTATGGAGTATGTTTTGTATAAAACTTTCCTTACGTCAAAACACATTTAAATACATAGTAGTAGTAAATAATTATTACTTACATTTAAATGGTAATTATTAATATTAATATTATTATTAGTGGGAAGCACCTTTTTCCTAAAAGGAGCTCCGCTTCAAAGCCTTAAAACGAACATTAATTCAATGTCAGTATTACATCACTAGCTTATACCTGTAACCTTTAATCAATGTTCTTGTCTATTTGTCCTCGATTCTGTCCTGCAGATGTCCTGATAGTGGTTTTCTGAACTGGAAGAAATGGAGGGCTCGTACTGGGACTTGGTGCTGCTGGTGATGGAGGTTTGGTTGTTTGTGGTTCTGGGGCTCATTGTTCTTCCCGCCATGTTCGGGGTCTCGCTGGGCTTCACAGACCTCTACATTAAAGTCCTGGTCAAAACCCTGGAGGTAAATAATACACTAATACAAACATCACGCCTAAAACCATATCAGCCTATCAGATTCATACAAATTCATACAAGAATGTGTTCAGATACGGGTCAGTGTTACATTTATCGGTTCAACTTTATCACAGTTTCAGGCTAAAATGTCAAAAGTTGAAAAGCTTTACGCATCTCTGCTGTTTTCAGTCAGTTTTATGAGGTAGAAACTCCTGGTATTCAGGCTTTCAGTTAACAGCTGTGCTGGACTCATCAAGAGTTAAATTACTTTAATTTCTTGTCTCTTAATAAAGAGCATCAGTTAAAGTAAAGTAGTGAAGAGTAGTATTCAGTAATATTCCAATCCATGTTATGGCAAGAACTACTCAACTAAGTAAGGAAATGACTTTAAGAAATTTGCAGTTGCAAAGACCAAACAGTTGCACTGAAACTGAACCGTACACTGCTCTGATTAGCTACTGTAACATAACTAGTTTAAAAAGAAGTGCGCGCTGTACCCTGATCAACTAGCTTTCAGATTCTTTCATGTAAAAAATGTTGCATTTTTATCCAAACATGAACCAACTGGAATGAAACAGTATCACTCTAGTACTCCAGTCTGGTAACAGATTAAATCATAATAAGCAGAATCTCTGTTTATTCTGTATATTACATCATTAATTCTGGTAGAGGCTATCCTGTATTTTTGACTTTGACAAGCTGTAAAAAAATATAAGAATAAGAAAAGTGAGTAAAAAGTGAGATATTTTACTTTAAACTGTAGTGGATCAAAAAAATAAGATATTTTAAAATGTATTGGAGTAAAAAATAAAGAGTATTTACTTTAAAATGTTACTTTTAAAATGTAGTGGAGTAAAAATGCAATATTTTACTTTAAAATGTAGTGGAGTAAAACATAAGCTATTTTACTTTAAAATTTTACTTTTAAAACGTAGTGGAGTAGAAAAAACTATATATTTTTCTTTAAAATGTTACTTTAAAATGCACTGGAGTAAAAAACAAGCTATTTTACTTTTGAAATGTAGTGAAGTAAAATATAAACTATTTCACTTTAAAATTTTACTCTTAGTAAACTTTTTTTTTTTTTTTAACTTTTTTTGGTAAAACTGTAGTGGAGTTAAACATAAGCTATTTTATGTTTGAAATGTTACTTTTAAAACTTTGTGGAGTAAAAAATAAGATATTTTACTTTTGAAATGTTACTTTTAAAATGTAGTGAAGTAAAAATAAGCTATTTACTTTTGAAATTTTAGTGGTGTAAAAAACTTTTAAAATGTAGTGGAGTAAAAAAAATAACGCATTTTACTTTAAAATGTAGTGGAGTAAAATATATGATATTTTACTTTATTATTTAGTGGAGGAAAAAGAGCCACACCAACTGAAAGATCCATGATAAAACTACCATAAAGTACAGTAATTCATTTTAATTTTATGTTTAATTTTGTGTTTTAGTCCACCACTGGAATTAACATAGTGTAATCCGTATAATTTAATTGATTCACAAATTTCAGAGTATTCAGATTTGATTTCGGACACATGTAGTGAACATGAAGACTGCAGGTTGATTATGGGCTGAGATCAGTAGCAGGATTTTAAGGTTAGATGCAGGAGGTTAATAATTAGATGAGGAGTGTAATCATCAGTGTGGAACAGTCGCTCTGGATTAAATATCGCTGCCAGTTTAAGCAATATGTCATCTGTAGAGCAGTGTTATAAAGGTCAGGCTAAAATAAGCTTGTTCTGTGGGCAGTGGGCCACCCGGAGGATCCAGAGAGGACAGAAGGAGCAGGACACGCTCCCCGCTCATCTGCCCAACGGTGAGTGATTCACACCCACACTCAACCCACACTCAACCCACACTCAACCCACACTCACCCCTCACTCACCCCTCACTCACCCCACACTCACCCCACACTCACCCCACACTCACCCCACACTCACCCCACACTCACCCCACACTCACCCCTCACTCACCCCTCACTCACCCCACACTCACCCCACACTCACCCCACACTCACCCCACACTCACCCCACACTCACCCCTCACTCACCCCTCACTCACCCCTCACTCACCCCACACTCACCCCACACTCACCCCACACTCACCCCTCACTCACCCCTCACTCACCCCACACTCACCCCACACTCACCCCACACTCACCCCACACTCACCCCTCACTCACCCCTCACTCACCCCACACTCACCCCACACTCACCCCACACTCACCCCACACTCACCCCACACTCACCCCACACTCACCCCACACTCACCCCACACTCACCCCTCACTCAACCCACACTCACCCCACACTCACCCCACACTCACCCCACACTCACCCCACACTCACCCCACACTCACCCCACACTCACCCCTCACTCACCCCACACTCACCCCTCACTCACCCCTCACTCACCCCTCACTCACCCCTCACTCACCCCTCACTCACCCCTCACTCAACCCACACTGAACAGCAGAGCGGGGTTTCTCAATATAGATACTAGAGTTTAATAAAATACTGAATGTAGAAATTAAAGAGGAATCAACTCAAGCTTTTTACTCTTTAAGTAAAAGTGTTTAAAAAAGTACTGGAGTTAAAACTTAAACTTAAAGTATAAAAGTAAAAGTAATGTAAGAGGAAAATAAAAAACCCATTAAGATTAAAAGTTTAGGCCACGCCCACAGAGTCCTATAATAGGGCTGAGTCATTTAAATGGCTTTTTAAAGGTACATAAATGCGTTTTTCAGCTGTTACTGTAAATATATGTACAAAACTGTGCTGGACTGAGGTGCACAGCTTTTTTAAATATAGTGGAGTAAAAACTAAGCTTTTTTGCTTTAAAATGTTACTTTTAAATCGTAGTGGTCTACAAAAAACGATATATTTTACTTTAAAATGTTACTTTAAAATGTACTGGAGTAAAATCAAATCTATTTTATTTTAAAATGGTACTTTTTAAATGTAGTGTAGTAAAAAATAAGATATTTTACTTTAAAATTATACTTTTAAAATGTAGTGGAGTAAAAAACAAACTTTTACTTTTAAAATGTAGTGGAGTAAAACATAAGCTATTTTACTTTTGAAGTGTTACTTTTAAAAAGTAGTGGAGTAAAAAATGTGATATTTTACTTTAAAATGTTACTTTAAAATGTACTGGAGTAAAATCTAAACTATTTTACTTTAAAATGGTACTTTTTAAATTTAGTGTAGTAAAAAATAAGATGTTTTACTTTAAAATGATACTTTTAAAATGTAGTGGAGTAAAAAAATAAGCAATTTTGGTAATATATATCACAATATTAAACAATGCAGGGCGTGCTGTCTCGCATCCAGACCGATCAAGAGCTGAGTCATTTAAAGGGCTTTTTTAAAGGTACATAAATGCGTTTTTCAGCTGTTGCTGGAAATATATGCACAAAAATGTGCTGGACTGAGGAGCACAGCTTTCGACATGTGCGTTTACAAGCACGTGCCCAACCATGTGGATGGAGGCCATGAGGTTACCTCGTGTTTATTCCTGCGATGTGACTATTGCGCGTGCGCACATCGTGATGACGATGCTTAAACGATATATTGTGCAACCCTAACCTCACACATTTTTATATTCAGAGTGCTAGGCAGCTGCTTAGAGGAACCCATTTATGGCTGCTGTGTTTTTGGGACAGTGTTAGAGGATGCTGGGTATTTATAAAGCTTCGAAAATTTGCATAATCGTGCCTTTTCTAGTGATGATTGTGAAAAAGCCATAACCCTAACAGGCTAATTAAGGTTTGAGACCTCGATCAAAGTTGTCTTAGTGCTCAAATCTCCTAGGATTTCTATATTCAAAACAATACACTGATTTTGTTTAGAGTGTTAAAAATCGTAATTCATCTTTAATTTTATGCCTTTTGAAGATTAGTTTCCTCTTCAACTTTTGCAAAAACTTAACATGCTCAAACTTATGCATGCCACTGTACAGTTAAAATATAATATACTGTAATTTCTTAACATTATCATTTTTATATCAACAGTAAACACAGACTTGTTGCAGTAGGGTAGATTTGCAGAGCTAGCTGGCGTTTAGATCTGAACTTTAATCAGGTTGAGTCATTACATTGTTTAACTGCAGAGATTATTTATTTCTTAATTTATTGATTGATTTCACATACGCATCATTAGATTTTGTAGACATATGAAGTCTCCAAAATATTTATACAACTAAATAAAACTTTTGATATACATTTATGGCCTAAAATGGTTTGCACCCCTATTTTTTTTTTTTTTATGAAGTATTTCCCCTGGGAAATAATTGCAATTACACACATTCTGTTATACACGTTTATTTTCTTTGTTTGTACTGGAATAACTCAAAAAACAGAACCAAATTTAAAGCCAAATTTAGATAATTCCAAAAAAAATGGGCTGGATTAAATTTACTGGCACCCTCAACTAAATATTTGAAAAAAAATTATTGATGTTTGCTTCTGGACCACTCTTATTATTTATTTATTTTTTTTTAGAAGAAGACTGCTGCATGTAATAAAGTTTTGGGTGGACCTAGAAAGAGAAATGTTAATGTCACTCTTGTGTGATCTGTGTGGATTATTTGTTTTGGAGTGTTATGCAATCCCTTTGTGATGTTTCCTTCCTGCTCTAGGCAGTTTCCACAATATGCAGTTAGTTTACTGAGCACAAGCCTCAACAACGGCAATATGAATCATTTGTTTGGTGAGCTTAATTCAAGGGTGAGGCTATTGCTCAATACTTAATACTATTGGATTTTTTTTTAAATAATCAAAAATGGCCATTCAATACAGGGGTTGGAGAATAAAACTGAAACACCTGGTTTTAGAGCACAATAATTGATTGTGGTGACGGACAGTTCTGGTGGAAACAGGAGAGTTGAGGTGCACATTGAATTCTGCGTGATTTGATCAGCCGTGGTTTTATGTTTTTTGGATACAATCCGGGTTAGCACCCGAACATCCCTTTCAGACTGCTTCCTCTTACAGCGTCCACAGTTAATCCTGTTGGATGTGGTTGGTCCTTCTTGGTGGTATGCTGACATTACCCTGGATACCGTGGCTCTTGATGCATCACAAAGACTTGCTGTCTTGGTCACAGATGGTCCAGCAAGACGTGCACCAACAGTTTGTCCTCTTTTGAACTCTGGTATGTCACCCATAATGTTGTGTGCATTGTAATATTTAGAGCAGAACTGTGCTCTTACCCTGCTAATTGAATCTTCACACTCTGCTCTTACTGGTGCAATGTGCAATTAATGAAGATTGAACACCAGGCTGCTCCAATTTAGCCTTGAAACCTAAAATCCCACTAAAATGGTGACAGGTGTTTCAGTTTCATTGTCCAACCCCTGTATATATATATATATATACACGCTCTAAACTCTAAACCAATTTCATTACTTCACTCCATTACTCCGGTAAAGCAAATAATATAATACCAATAAATCCATAATTACTGGTATTTAATTATTGAGATGTATTTTATGTTCTTTAGAAACACAGATACTGTGAAGCATCATAAATAATTGTCTTATTGTTTTGTATTGAGCTGGGTCTGAAGATGAACTGTTGTTTCAGGGATAATCGAGAGAAACGACGACTCCATGGAGGAGCAGATCGTGGAGCTTCGCCGATCCCATCCGAAGTTTCACTCTGTGGGAGATTTTACTCTGTGCGATGCTTTTTATTTCTGTAAGAAGGGCATAGAGAGTATTGTAGATGACGAGGTCACTCAACGCTTCACGTCTGAAGAGTTGGTCTCCTGGAACCTTCTGACACGAACCAACATCAACTTCCATTACATCAGCGTACGCGTGACCATCATCTGGGGCCTGGGCTTATTTATACGCTACTGTATCCTCCTACCACTCAGGTACGCCTGCCATCAAATTACCGTCTATTAATACAGCTATCTGAGGACTTTAGGCCTAGAGTAGGAGTTTCTTAATTGTTCATGAGTACACAGCAAATACAGTGGTGTGAAAAAGTGTTTGCCCCCTGATTTCCTGATTTCATGATTTTTTGCATGTTTCTCTCACTTAAATGTTTCAGAACATCAAACCAATTTAAATATTAGTCAAAGACAACACAGGTGAAGACAAAATGATTTTATTTTAAATGATGGCGTTTATTATATATGGAGAAAAAAAATCCAAACCTACATGATCCTGTGTGAAAAAGTGATTGCCCCTAAACTTAATAGCTGGCCGGGCCACCCTTAACAGCAACAGCTGCAACCAAACCATTCTTCAGCCATTCAGAGGTGAAGGACTTGCTGGTGTGTGTTGGGTCATTGTCCTGCTGCAGAACCCAAGTTCGTTTTCAGATGGTTGGACATTCTCCTTCAGGATCTTTTGGTAGACGGCAGAATTCATAGTTCCATTCATCACAGCAAGTCTTCCAGGTCCAGGTCATGCAGCAAAACAGCCCCAGACCATCACACTACCACCACCATGTTTTACTGTTGGTATAATGTTCTTTTTCTGGAATGCACTGTTTCTTTAACAGCAGATGTACTGAGGGACACACACCTTCAAAAGAGTTTAACTTTTGTCTCATTGACCCACAAAATGTTTTCCCAAAAGTCTTGAGGATCATCAAGATGTGTTCTGGAAAAATGGAGACGAGCTTTAATGTTCTTTTTGCTCAGCAGTGGTTTTCGTCTAGGAACTGGACCACTGGCCGGCCACTCCTGGGAAGGTTCACCACTGTTCCATGTCTTCACCATTTGTAGACAGTGACTCTCACTGTGGTTTGCTGGATTCCCAAAGCTTAAAAAAAAAGCTTTTATAACCCTTTCTAGACTGATAGATCTTAAATACCTTCTTTCTCAATTGTTTCTGAATTTCTTTGGATCTCTGCATGATGTGTAGCTTTTAAGGATCTTTTGGTGGAGATCTTTCACTTTGTGTGGCAGGTTCTATTTAAGTGATGTCTTGATTGAGAACAGGTGTTGCAATAATCAGGCCTGGGTGTGGCTAGAGACAGTGAACTCAGGTGTCAGAAACCACAGTGACGGTATGTTTTAACAAGGGGGGAATCACTTTTTCACACAGGGTCATATAGGTTTGGATTTTTTTCTCCCTTACTAATAAAACTACATTTTTTTTGTACAGTGGTAGTTGGTGGTGTAATATTTCAGAGTTTTCTCTTTTTTGGAGTAAATATTATTCTTAGTCTAATCAGCTAAGACACAATAAAAAATAAGATAACATCTACCTATCGTTTCTTAGCACAATACATATTTCCTATTGGCTCCTGCTATCAATTTTTTGCATAATGTGCGTCTCAGTGTGTGGTCTTGCCTACCAGGGCTACCTCTGTCTGGCCTGCACAGTGTTGTAGGCCATAAGAGCAAGTTACCATTCACATTACCAGGCTGAAGTGACTCAAATCCGATTTTTTTGCTCAATGTTGCTGTGTGAACGTGCCAAATCAGATTTTTTTTTTTAAATCGTGCTTCTGTCTTTTTCCTTTTACGCACTAACATTAGCATTAGCATTAGTGCTACGTGCTTCTCTCTTGTACCCACACTCTATCTCTTGGTGCAGCTGTGCAGCTATAGCTGCAAAAAAAACAGCAAAAGCAAACCAAAGCCTACTCTCCACTCCAGCAAAAGATGCTCCACATATAAGCTGCTAACTCATCCATTTCCCTTTATAAAGCTACGAGTCTCTCCTCTCTCTAATATGAGGTTTGTATTTTGTTGTTGGTGAAGAAGGAGACGTTTATACAGGTATCAATGTGAGGCGCATGTGAGACGGGGTTTCAGGAACAGATCCGTTCACATTACACACAGATACAGATCACTTACATTTACAGTGAATGTGGACCGTCAAGCAAATGATCGGATTTGAGCAATGTTGCTTGTAATGTGAATGAAGCTTTAATGCTGTCTGAGAACTGATGCAATGAAAGTAATTTTGTCTATGTAATGGAAATATTTGCTTAGTAGGTAAACTTTTAAGCATTTTTTTTGCTTGATTCTGTTAAAATATATGCTCCTAAATCTATTATAAAGCTTTCCCTGGACAGTAGAGACAGTTGCTCCAACAAAAGCAGAATAAACTCTTTTTAATAACCTTAATTTTGCCTGTTTTTTATCTGTTATTAATCCACTTTATTCCTTATGTACACATTATATCTACTTGACGTTCATGCAGTGCTTGTATTCCCTTTATTCACTTATTTCTATCCTTTTTTATTTTTATTTTTATTTGATAGGGTGACGTTGGCTGCTATTGGACTGAGCTGGCTTGTGATAGGCACCACCCTCGTGGGCCTGCTCCCCAACAGCAAGTAATATTCTTGTTTTCTGAGAAGTTAAAATGAGGCATGAAGTCTTATGATCCAAGAGCACAGTGTCTCTTTAACCAGTGACCAACCACTGATTAAACTTTAACCGTGCGCTCTCTCAGAGCTTCCCTGTGTTTATATAAAGTACATGATAAAGCATGTGTTAGAAGTGAAGCGTTACGTGCTGACGCTTTGTATCTCTGTGTTTCTGTGTCAGTGTGAAGAACTGGCTCAGTGATGTGATACACATGACGTGCTACAGGATCTGTGCTAGAGGTCTATCTGCCAGAATCCGCTACCACAGCAAGTGAGTTACTGCTTTTTGACTTCTTAATCCCAGCCTGACCTCTTTTACCCTATATTTTACCAATCAACCATAACATTATGACCATGTTTCAACGCCCATTATCCATTTTTTCACCTTCATTGATCATATAAGACAATTTGGGCCTCATCTTACCATGAACATATACATAAAACGTGATTAAAAAGTATGTACTTTTGTTGAACAGCTCACCTCCGCTCTCCTGCAGCTTTCTGAGATCCAGAATTGTTGTGCTTTTTGTCCAGCACTCTGTACAACAGGCAATTCTGGGCATATTTTGCCCTAATAAATTGCTTTTCCCACCGTTATTCAGGCTCAAAGTAGCTACACACCTTGTTGGTTAAATCCTGAGAGTTCTGACATTTAAAACGAGGCATTAGGAACTTTAAAACTGCACAGGAAGCTTATTAAAAAACACTGTTTACATCCTGTAGCGTTAGTTTACCACCGGGCGCCGCCATCACTGTACTGATCCAGGGTTCCCGCGGGTCCTTAAAATGTCTTAAATGTATTAAATTAAATTTTTGATTAATAAGGTCTTAAATTGTGTTAAATTTACTGTAGGTATAACATTTTTAGATGCGTTTAATGCTATTGGGAAAACACATGCTAACATTAGCAGCGAGTTACTGGGAAGAGAACTAAGTTTAGCGTAGAGCTAGCTAACATTAGCGTAAAGATAACTAACATTAACAGAGAAAGAACTAAGGTTAGCGTAGAGCTAGCTAACATTAGCGTAAAGATAACTAACATTAACAGAAAGAACTAAGGATAGCGGAGAGCTAGCTAACATTAGCTTAGAGCCAACTAACCTTAACAGGGAGAGAACTAAGCTTAGCGGAGAGCTAGCTAACATTACTGGGGAGAGAACTAAGGTTAGCGGAGAGCTAGCTAACATTACTGGGGAGAGATAAAGGTTAGCGGAGAGCTAGCTAACATTACTGAGGAGAGAACTAAGGTTAGCGGGGAGATAGCTAACATCACTGGGGAGAGAACTAAGGTTAGCGGAGAGCTAGCTAACATTACTGGGGAGAGAACTAAGGTTAGTGGAGAGCTAGCTAACATTACTGGGGAGAGAACTAAGGTTAGCGGAGAGCTAGCTAACATTACTGGGGAGAGAACTAAGGTTAGCGGAGAGCTAGCTAACATTACTTAGGAGAGAACTAAGGTTAGCGGAGAGCTAGCTACCATTACTGGGGAGAGAACTAAGGTTAGCGGAGAGCTAGCTACCATTACTGGGGAGAGAACTAAGGTTAGCGGAGAGCTAGCTAACGTTACTGGGGAGAGAACTAAGGTTAGCGTAGAGCTAGCTAACATTACTTAGGAGAGAACTAAGGTTAGCGTAGAGCTAGCTAACATTACTTAGGAGAGAACTAAGGTTAGCGGAGAGCTAGCTAACATTACTGGGGAGAGAACTAAGGTTAGCATAGAGATAGCTAACATTACTGGGGAGAGAACTAAGGTTAGCGGAGAGCTAGCTAACATTACTTAGGAGAGAACTAAGGTTAGCGTAGAGCTAGCTAACATTACTGGAGAGAGAACTAAGGTTAGCGGAGAGCTAGCTAACATTACTTAGGAGAGAACTAAGGTTAGCGGAGAGCTAGGTAACATTACTTAGGAGAGAACTAAGGTTAGTGGAGAGCTAGCTACCATTACTGGGGAGAGAACTAAGGTTAGCGGAGAGCTAGCTAACATTACTGGGGAGAGAACTAAGGTTAGCGGAGAGCTAGCTACCATTACTGGGGAGAGAACTAAGGTTAGCGGAGAGCTAGCTGACATTTCTGGGGAGAGAACTAAGGTTAGCGGAGAGCTAGCTAACATTACTTAGGAGAAAACTAAGGTCAGTGGAGAGCTAGCTAACATTACTGGAGAGAGAACTAAGGTTAGCATAGAGCTAGCTAACATTACTTAGGAGAAAACTAAGGTCAGTGGAGAGCTAGCTAACATTACTTGGGAGAAAACTAAGGTTAGCGGAGAGCTAGCTAACATTATTGGGGAGAGAACAAAGGTTAGCGGAGAGCTAGCTAACATTACTTAGGAGAGAACTAAGGTTAGCGTAGAGCTAGCTAACATTACTTAGGAGAGAACTAAGGTTAGCGGAGAGCTAGCTAACATTACTTAGGAGAGAACTAAGGTTAGCGGAGAGCTAGCTAACATTACTTAGGAGAGAACTAAGGTTAGCGGAGAGCTAGCTACCATTACTGGGGAGAGAACTAAGGTTAGCGGAGAGCTAGTTAACATTACTTAGGAGAGAACTAAGGTTAGCGGAGAGCTAGCTAACATTACTTAGGAGAGAACTAAGGTTAGCGTAGAGCTAGCTAACATTACTTAGGAGAGAACTAAGGTTAGCATACAGCTAGCTAACATTACTTAGGAGAGAACTAAGGTTAGCGGAGAGCTAGCTACCATTACTTAGGAGAGAACTAAGGTTAGCGGAGAGCTAGCTAACATTACTTAGGAGAGAACTAAGGTTAGCGGAGAGCTAGCTAACATTACTTAGGAGAAAACTAAGGTTAGCAGAGAGCTAGCTAACATTACTGGGGAGAGAACTAAGGTTAGCGGAGAGCTAGCTAACATTACTGGGGAGAGAACTAAGGTTAGCGGAGAGCTAGCTAACATTACTTAGGAGAGAACTAAGGTTAGCGTAGAGCTAGCTAACATTACTTAGGAGAGAACTAAGGTTAGCATAGAGCTAGCTAACATTACTGGAGAGAGAACTAAGGTTAGCATAGAGCTAGCTAACATTACTTAGGAGAAAACTAAGGTCAGTGGAGAGCTAGCTAACATTACTTAGGAGAAAACTAAGGTTAGCGGAGAGCTAGCTAACATTATTGGGGAGAGAACTAAGGTTAGCGTAGAGCTAGCTAACATTACTTAGGAGAGAACTAAGGTTAGCGGAGAGCTAGCTAACATTACTTAGGAGAGAACTAAGGTTAGCGGAGAGCTAGCTAACATTACTTAGGAGAGAACTAAGGTTAGCATAGAGCTAGCTAACATTACTTAGGAGAGAACTAAGGTTAGCGGAGAGCTAGCTAACATTACTGGGGAGAGAACTAAGGTTAGCGGAGAGCTAGCTAACATTACTGGAGAGAGAACTAAGGTTAGCATAGAGCTAGCTAACATTACTGAGGAGAGAACTAAGGTTAGCGGAGAGCTAGCTAACATTACTGGAGAGAGAACTAAGGTTAGCATAGAGCTAGCTAACATTACTGGAGAGAGAACTAAGGTTAGCATAGAGCTAGCTAACATTACTGAGGAGAGAACTAAGGTTAGCGGAGAGCTAGCTAACATTACTGGAGAGAGAACTAAGGTTAGCATAGAGCTAGCTAACATTACTGAGGAGAGAACTAAGGTTAGCGGAGAGCTAGCTAACATTACTTAGGAGAGAACTAAGGTTAGCGGAGAGCTAGCTAACATTACATAGGAGAGAACTAAGGTTAGCGGAGAGCTAGCTAACATTACTGGGGAGAGAACTTAGGTTAGCATAGAGCTAGCTAACATTACTGGAGAGAGAACTAAGGTTAGCATAGAGCTAGCTAACATTACTGAGGAGAGAACTAAGGTTAGCGGAGAGCTAGCTAACATTACTGGAGAGAGAACTAAGGTTAGCATAGAGCTAGCTAACATTACTGAGGAGAGAACTAAGGTTAGCGGAGAGCTAGCTAACATTACTGGAGAGAGAACTAAGGTTAGCGGAGAGCTAGCTAACATTAGTATAGAGCTAACTAACATTAACAGGGAGAGAACTAAGGTTTTTGGGCCTTAAATTATATTTATTTAGGTCCTTAAAATGTCAAATAGAGCAAGAACCCTGTGATCATGATCATAGACATGTGTACATAGACGCTGCATGGTCTTTATGTTATGTTATGCTTAATCAGTATATAACAGAAATAATGCCGTTTCTTTATACTTGCAGAGAAAACCGTCCAAAGAAAGGAGGGATTTGCGTCGCGAATCACACCTCTCCTATAGACATTGTTATTTTAGCAAACGATGGATGTTATGCCATGGTAGGTACTGAACTTCATTGTGATTTTATTACTTATTTTTTCCACTTGTGTTAATTTGTTAACTCTTCCTTTTAACATAATTTATTAAATGCTGTGTTTGCAGTATTGTTTAATGCAATTACTTTAGCATCATGGAAATAAGTCCGCTTACCAATCATCACGCACTATATCAGTCAAAAAAACGTTTCTATTTCGTTCTGCTGGTTGAGAACCTCTGACAGTGCACAGCAGTATTAGCCAGCAGACTTCTTCTGAGGGAGGGATCTGTAACTACTGTACCGTGGCAAGTCTACAGATGATGGAGATGTACAAACTTTTAAATAATGAGTTTTGTAACACTAACGTGGTAAACGCTTAGCGTGTACATGGGGCATGCCAACAACAGTTTATTTGCATAAAAGTGACCGAGCCCTAAATGGTTCATTCTATTTATTCTATAATTATTTTAGTTTGCAGTTTATATGCATGCACTAAATATTCTGCAATATTATTTGCTGCATTATATTATTTTATGCTATATTATTTATTTTGCCACATTATGATTATACTGTTATACTCTTATACTATATTCCTGAAATGAATGAATTATTTAGTTTTCCTATATCGCCAAGTATATCGTTATCGCAAAAATACCCTGAAATATCGTGATATTATTTTAGAGCCATATCGCCCACCCCTACTGCTGGAGCTCCAGCAGCTCATTAATTATGAGTATAGCAATGTTATTTTATTTACTATTCTTTTAATTTTATATTGTCTTGTTTGCAATTTCAGTGTAGCAACTGTGTTAAAGAGTGTTTCTGTGCCTGTTCTGATCAATACAACATTATAAAGTATAATCTCCATATTTTAAAGGTTGTTTTTATGCTTGTGTTGTAATATAATGCAGTTTTAACAGCATTGTCAGCCGCTTACTGATGTTTCCCAGAAATCAGTGTAAAGATCAGAGATCAGCAGATACAGATTCTCACCTGTACAGTACCTGCCTGTTTATGAAACATAGAAAAACAGAATGTAAAGAACCTGCTGAACAGGACGGGACCTGGTTATCTCCTCTCTCTCTGCACAGGTTGGTCAGATCCATGGAGGCCTGATGGGGGTCATCCAGAGGTCAATGGTGCGATCCTGTCCCCACGTGTGGTTTGAAAGGTCTGAGATGAAAGATCGCCATGCAGTGGCCAAAAGGTGACAAAGCAAAGCGCATGAGAACAAATCGTATTAAATAACTAAACCTGTAGAGAGTGTGAATCAGATATGAGATTTTTGTTTCTGTTTCACAGGTTAAAAGATCACATCGCAGATAAATCCAAGCAGCCAATACTTATCTTCCCTGAGGGTAAGAGCTTTATATACAGTACCAGTCAAAAGTTTGGACACACCTTCTCATTTAAATTATTTTCTACATTGTAGATTAATATTAAATACATAAAAACGATTAAAGGACACATATCGAATTACGTAGTAAACAGTATAAAAAAAGTGTTATTCCTCCACATTAATCCCCTGATCTAAACCTGATGAACTGAGATGGTGATTTGAGTTGATTTAATTGGGATGAGCTGGAGCTTCACAGCATGAAGAAAAGAAAAGCAGCAACAATTGTTCAGCACCTCCAGAAACTCCTTCTTTCAAGACGTTGAGAAAACTATTCCAGGAAACTCTCCCTCATGAAGACACTGGGATTAATATCTCAAGAGTCTGCAGATCTGAACTCTTAGAAGAAGTATAAAACGGATTCTGGTTTGTTTAACACTTTAAAATAATTCAGCATGTGTTCCTATAACCTCTTGAGTCCCTGTGTCCTCATATGTGGACATTACATTTCTGCATCTCTGCATCATGATGCTTCATTTTTTAAAACACTGACCCTTTGGCCTCATATGGAGACACTGCCCGTACCATCTAGTGGCCACATGACAACATTACACTCAACTAATTGAAAACAAGATGGCGGGAATCCCAGTCGACAGTTTCTACAGCCAGTCCAGTCGGAAACATAGGCTAAGTAAAAATTCTCATAGGATTTTGTGTTTAAAAACTAGTTTATTTACTTACTGGAGAAAGCTAAAATTAAGTTTTTGGACTAATTGGGTCCTTCTGATCCCAAATGTCAAGGAAAACTTTTACATGTTAAATTAAACTACGGTCCTCATGTGTGGACATTGTTTTTTTTTGTTGCAAAAAGGAAAAAAAAAGTTCAGTTTTTATATATGTTAGGTCCAAGTAATCCCAAATAACTAGGATAAATAAAATATGCATGCCAAGCAAAAGTCTGTGTCTCAGGAGGATAAAGCTTTAATATAGTCTTCAACATTAAATTTGCAATGTAAAAAAATCCCCCCAAAAAACATGTTGAATGAGAAGAGGTGTGTCCAAGCTATTGACTGGTACTGCGATTTTAAATCTAATTTATTACAATGCACATAAATTATAGTATATGTTTATTATAGTATATGCTTATTGCATATATATATATATATATATATATATATATATATATATATATATATATATATATATATATATATACAGCACTTGAAAAAAATAAGAGAGCACTTAAAAATGATGAGTTTACTTTGATTTTGCCTAATTTAAAAACCTCTGGAATATAATCAAGAGGAAGGTGGATGATCATAAGCCATTAAACCAAGCTGAACTCGCAGCTTGATTTAGGGCTATCGTAACGAAGGGAAAAAAGTATGCCTTCACGTCTCGAAATGCAAAACAAAAGGCATGTACTAATTCTCTTAATTATTCATGGGTGTGGTTAATTGGTTAATTTTGGGCATAACGTGAAATAAACCAATCAGAGTGTCAGTTGCTCGTCATTCTTTCCTTTAAGAGTAGACCAGATGAGCTCAGATTTTGGCGGTTTGCTATTTTAACGGTGCAGCTATCTGGACGTGTCCAACAAACGCTTCTCAGCAGAGGAAACTGAGCTGCTCATTCATGCTATTGTTGTAAAAGTTGTGTAAAGGGGTGTACATATGTTGAAAATTCACTGCCAAGATAGCAATGAACGTAGGTATATTGAAAAGCACTGTTGCTATTTAAACGATGCTGGGGGAAGGTGTGAAAACAGAATTTTGGTGGGGTGTAAGATAGCAATGAGCATTGCAACATTAAAGACCTGCAGACTGAAGAGGATGTGTAAGGGTATGTAAGTGCACACTGATGATGATGTAATAATGCAGATGATGAGCATGGCACATTGTATCGTGACACTAAAGCAGAATGAGTTTAAATGCGTGACTTCTCTGTTCTCTCACCACAGGAACTTGCATTAATAACACATCCGTCATGATGTTCAAAAAGGGAAGCTTTGAGATAGGAGGGACGATATACCCAGTAGCAATAAAGGTATTAAATTTTATAGCTGTTATTGACTTCATATTGATTTATTAAGCATTAATAAGCAGTGCAGTCAGGCTGGGCTGGTGTGTTGACCCCTGTGGTGTTCCTCTCTCAGTATGACCCGCAGTTCGGAGACGCGTTCTGGAACAGCGGGAAGTACAACATGGTGAGCTACCTGCTCAGGATGATGACCAGCTGGGCCATAGTGTGTAATGTGTGGTACCTCCCCCCTATGAGTATACAGGTAAGAGAACAGATAGAGTGAAGATTAGAATGTTTTTTAATGGTTCTCAACAGTGTAGTTTTAGTATAGCTGGGCAATATGATGATATTTTATCATAATGTATACAGTTTATTACAGATAAGTGTAATAAATCCATTTTTAACTTGATAATGTGCAGCAAAAAGTTAATACAAGTCACTGTTCTACATGAAAGTGTATTTCAATAGCAGTTTTTAAAAATCTGCCACTGCTCATGTATTTTGTCTGCTTGTCAAAATATTGCGATAAGTACTAGGGGTGTAAGAAAATATCAATGTATTGAAAAATCAAGATATTTTTCCTCTTTTTTTTTTAATAATATTTATTTCCATGCCCCAACACAAGAAGGGTGAAAACTAGCACACGCCTCCTCCGACACATGTGAAGTCAGACGCTGCCTCTTTTTGAACTCCTGTTGATGCTGTAGCATTGCCGAGTAGCATCACAGCGCTAACGCTCGGAGGAAAGCACAGCAACTTGGTTCTGATACACCAGCTCACAGATGCAGCCTTGTGCTGATCTACATTACCCTAGGAGTGGTGAGGGGAAAGAGAAGAGCGCCATCTACTGTACCCACACAGAGAGAGAGCAAAAAGACCAACTGTGCTATCTCAGGGCCGGGATTCGAACCAGCGATCTCTAGATCATAGTGGCAGCGCTTTAGACTGCTGGACCAATTAATTATTGGTTTACAATTAATATAAATAAATATTGGTGTCAGACGTTGTTTTTTTTTTTGTTTTCTGTTTAAGCGAGAGCTTGGATCGGATCCTGACATTAAGACATATATCGTGATATAAATTTTGGGCATATCATCCAGCACCGTGTAGCCAGTTCCTGTCTTTTTAACTGTCTCTTTTTTTGTTAGGATGGAGAGGATGCTGTCCATTTTGCCAACAGAGTCAAATCAGCCATAGCACTGCAGGGAGGACTGATGGATTTGTCCTGGTGGGTTTTTTTAGACACATACAGTTTAGACACCTTAAATAACTGTTTAATATATTTAAATATATTGCTTGAATACATAGACTAAAATCCTGAGAGTTTATTAGTGATTTCCTACAAAGTTATGAAGCCACAGAGAGCCTAAAATAATCTCCAAAAGGCATAAAGTCACTTCAACATGTGCCAGAGGGAGTTCTCTGGATTGTTTTAAGGCTGAGGACAGTCTGTCTCAAATTCCTGTAATTTTGGTTGTTTGGTCCGGACCGTGGTTCCCGGCTCTTTTCACACTTGCTATTTTGGTTTGGGGCAAACTGAAAAAAAAAAGGCAAAAGTTAAAGCAGGCTTACTAGTGCATCTCAAAAAGTTAGAATATCATTAAAAAGTAACTTTATTTCAGTAATTCAGTTCATTTCATATGTGAAACTCATATTATATAGATGTATTAATTCAATTCAATTCAATTTTATTTATATAGCGCTTTTTACAACAAAGGTTGTCACAAAGCCGCTTTACAGGAAAAACAGGTCCACGCCTCTTATGAGCAGCACCACAGAGATGCCAATTTTATGGTGACACAGTGGCAAGGAAAAACTCCCTTTAAGAGGAAGAAACCTTGGAAGGAACCAAGACTCAGTCCGAGGAACCCATCCTACTCGGGTCGACCCGCTCAGTACAAACAAACAACAAACAACAAACAAATAACAGAACAAAAACAGTACAGAGAATTAATGTGAACTATGGCTAATATAACAGGTACTAATTTATGAATATAAGAATGTGATGGGCACAAACTATAGAGCTATGGCTAATACAGAAACAGATACTGAGTGTGTTAATGGTAATCAGTGCAGGGTTGCAGAGCCGGAGAACAACACAGCGGGCAGTGGAGAGCCAGGCTGGGAACATCAGGAACAGGGCATCTCCATACATGTAAAAGAGATAGATAGAGAAAACAGAAAGGAAAGGAAGAGAAAAAAAAGCAGGAGTTAGATTAAACACAGAGTGATCAATTTTAAGTGTTTATTTTTTTTATTGTTGTTGAATATGCCTTACAGCCAATTAAAACCCAAAAATCAGTGTTTTAGAAAATTAGAATATTATATAAGACCAATTGGTACGTTTGGTATGCAGTGTGGGTAGTGTGTCAAATCCTGCTGAAAAATGAAATCCGCATCTCCATAAATGACTTTAGACTTGATAATAAAACACAGTGGATCAACACCAGCAGATGACAGACATGACTCTCCAAACCATCACTGATCATCAGTAAATTTTACATTTCATTTGTAAATCAAGGGAGCAGAGTCTGGAGGAAGAGTGGAGAGACACACAGTCCAAGTGCAATCAGTAATGGTTTGAATTTAATTTTCCAGCAGGACTTGACACACTGCCCACACTGCCAAAAGTACCAGTTGGTCTTGTATAATATTCAAATTTTCTGAGACACTGATTTTTGGGTTTTCATTGACTGTAAACCATAATCATCAGCAATAAAAGAAATAAACACTATAATGCATCTATATAATTTATGAGTTTCACATCTCGCAAAGAGAAGTTGGATTTTGACAAAGAGCTTAAATTCAGTACAACACCTGAAAACATTCAGCTTACAATCTACAAACCAATTATTAATATGTAGTATAGAGAGACTCCGCCAACATATCTGATAATTACAACAGGATGTAGTAAAGTTCTTTATTCCGCTAACTAAACTGCAGAGTGAAACCGAAACTAAACGTACTAAATATACAGAATACAGTGTACAAACACACAAGCTATAGTGCGAACTCTGATCCAGACTATCAGCTTTTTAAACTCCTTTACTCTCATTCACTCCTGTTTATATTGGCTCCATGTTTGTGTTGCAGGGATGGAGGCCTGAAGAGAGAGAAGGTGAAGCAGTCGTTTAAAGAGGAGCAGCAGAAGATGTACAGCAGTATGATCGTAGGACAGGACTGAGGAACACTGCGCTGTGCTTCATCCAGAGGAAGTTAAGATTACAGCCTGTTACAGGTCACATGTTACTCACTTCTGGAGGATTCGCTGTTGATAATCGAAGATTAAAATGTTACAGTTCATTCAGAAAACAGAGAACAGACTCTTTTAGCTCACATCATCTGATTACATGACTAGAGTTTCTCATGACGTCATAATATGTAGTCCCTGCATTTTTTAGGACTGAATCAGGGATTGGCTAGCTAGCTAACTAGTCTTTGGTTGGATTGAATCTCTTTTAGATCCAGCTAACAGATTAGTGCCAGTTCCATCAGTGTTACACTTAAATTTGTATCAAAATGAAAGCCTTGTTTTTTCAGATGCTGTGTGCTTTGCAGCACACTCTGATAAACCTGTAAATAAGCTATAGTTAGCTATGGCTATTTGTGCATTCTCTATTGGGTGGAATATGTGCTGGTTAGCTGGGTAGCTAAGCTAAGGAGAAAAAAATATATGACATGCTGCTGTTTTAATAAAAAAGCAGATATGCTGTTTTAATTCAGTGTGATTTCTCTACTGGTGGAATGGGCACTAATGTGGTTAGCTTTTTGTAGCCATGTACATTTGTGTTGTCTTCTCAGTTTGCTTCAGAGAAACAGAATTGTCACAAAAAACACTCTCTATAAACATATAATTTATCGACTTGGTCAAAGTACTAGTATGTTTATTCCGAAGTAAAATGCTAATTTTAGCCGTTTTTCACTATTGACCAACAGCAAAGCCAGAAATTATCCCACACATGGTGGACACAACTAAATAATCACATAACTGAAGTACTAGAATACTTTTTTAAAGCATCAGATAAAACCTTAAAGGCGAGATTTATAAAACTCTCAAAATACGGTGGCCTTAAAATCAGAAATTACACACTATAGGTGAGTTTCTCAGACAGGGATTAAGCCTAGTCCTAAATTACACAGCAATTTAAATAAAGATTTCCCATTGCATTCACTACTGGAGAAATGAGTTCTGCTAGCTGGGTATCTAAGCTAAGGAAAAAAAATAGATATGCTCTTTTAATTAGGTGTAATTTCTCTACTGGTGGAATGGGCACTAATGTGGTTAGCTTTGTAGTCATGTAAATTTGTTGCCTTGTCAGTTAGCTTCAGAGAAAAGCAGAATTATCACAGAAGACACAGTCTACTCAAGATATCTATAAACCTCTGTTTTTCTTCTGAAGTAAGATAAGCTAATTTTAGCCATTTTTTCACAATTGACCAACAGCAAAGGCAGAAATTATCCCAATTATGGTGTACACAACTAAATAATCACATAACAGAAACCCTAGAATACTTCTTTAAAGCACTATATTTGATCTTAAAAGCGAGATTTGCAATAATATTGAAATAGGACGGCCTTTAAATCAGACATGAGACACTATGGATCAGTTTATCAGACAGGGATTAAGCCTATTTTCGAACTACTCAGGATTTCCCATTGCATTATTTACTAAAGAAATGAGTGCTGGTTAGCTGGGTAGCTAGGCTAAGAAAAAGCAGATTTCTCTACTGATGGAATGGGCACTAATGTAGTTAGCAATGTACGTCTGTAAATTTGAATTAGTAAGAAAAACACTGTCTTCAAACACAAAATATCTATAAATATCTATTTATCCTCTTTGATGAATTATCAGTGTTTTTCTTCTGAAGTAAAATGCAAATTGTAGTCATTTTTTACTATTTATTATCAGCAAATTCAATAATTATCACAAATATGGTGTCCACAACAAAAAAAATCACATAACTAAAACATTAAAATACTTTAGAATAAATTAGACACTATGGGTCAGTTTCATGTGGTTAGTTTTGTAGTTCTGTAAATTTGAATTAGCATTACACAAATTACACTGTCTGCAGACACAATATATCTATAAATATTGGGGTAAGATGATCAATTTTGGCCATATTTCAAAATTAACCATTAGCAAAACTAGAAATTATAAAATTATAAACAGGGATTAAGTCTAGTCCTGGATTACACAGCATTTTGAGATATAGATATTTCCCATTGCATCCTCTACTGATGGAATGGGCACTAATGTGGTTAGCTTTGTAGTTCTGTAAATTTGAATTAGCATGAAAAACACTGTCTGCAAACAGAATAAATCTATAAAAATAATTTTTTATCAACTTTATTAAAGTACCAGTGCTTTTCTACTAATGAACATAATTCAAAATCATTGAAAACAGAAATTATAACAGGTATTAAGTCTAGTCCTGGATTACACCACATCTTGAGATTATAGAGAGTTCCCATTGCATCCTCTACTGGTGGAATGGGCACTAATATGGTTAGCTGTTTTGTTCTGTAAATTTGAATTAGCATGAAAACCATTGTCTGCAAACACAATTTATCTATAAAAATATCAATTTCATCAGTTTTAATTAAATACCAGTGCTTTTCTATTAATGTTCATAATTCAAAATAATTTCAATATCAGTAAAAAAAGAAATTATACAATTATAAACAGGGATTAAGCCTAGTCCTGTATTGCACAGCATTTTGAGATAAAGAGATTTCCCATTGCATCCTCTACTGGTGGAATGGGCACTAATGTGGTTAGCTTTGTAGTTCTGAAAATTTGAATTAGCACAGAAAACACTATCTGAAAACACCAATATATCTATAAAAATATCTATTTTATCAGTTTTGATGAAGTACCAGTGCTTTTCTACTAATGTACGTAATTTAAAATCATTTCACTATTAGTAAAAACAGAAATTATACAATTATAAACAATGATTAAGCCTAGTCCTGGACTAAACACAGCATTTTGAGATTATAGAAATTTCCCATTGCATCCTCTACTGGTGGAATGGGCACTAATGGGGTTAGCTTTGTTGTTCTGTAAATTTGAATTAGCATGTAAACCACTGTCTGCAAACACAATATATCTACAAAATATATATCTATTTGATCAATTTTAGCCATATTTCATCATTGACTATCAGCAAAACCAGAAATTATACAATTATAAACAGGGATTAAGCCTAGTCCTGGATTACACAGCATTTTGAATGGAGATTTCCTATTAAAAGGAAAATCCCTGTGCAGGAAACTGACCCTATTTGTTCTTTTTGGTTCGTTTAATATAGTTTTTATGTTCTTCCATAGCCATCATGAGCTCAGCATTAATGGCCCAGAACACTTTGAATGTTTTATTGAGTTTATTTAGTTTTATACGTTGATCTGATGTTCAATCACATTGATTATCTTTTACAGCTGTTACATTTTTCCCTTTTAAACTCACTCAGGCTGGTTCCTTTTGATTCTGTGTTATATTGTAGCTGTAAATGTGTGTGTTGGTCATCATGCAAAGACTATAATCATCTTTTAGTTACAGCATTAGTTATTATTCTATTAAAATCAGTATGCAGAATGCTTGACTGTTCCTCAGAAAGAGACCACTAGGGGTCAGACTACACCAAGAAAAGAGACAGTTCTCACTAAAAACAATCACTTTTTAACTTTTTATCAGTGTTATCATTTCAGAGTGATGAGATTTTATTTCTGTGAACAATGTGATGTTATTATACCTCTGAATGTACGCATTAGTGTATTTTAAATTCAATGTACTGAGTTTTCAGTACATTAAGCATGCAGCAGTTTTTAATCTGCTGATACACTCTTTAAAAAAACAAATAAAAAAATGCTTTGGATATATTGGTGTAGAATAATTATTTAAAGTTATTTTAACTTCAGAGAATTCCTTTAAAAATTAAACAAATATCAGTTTTTCTTGATTGGGGTCAATTCAGAATAAAAAAAAAAAGTTTGAACACATTGTACATTGTGAATGTAATGGTAACACTTTACAATAAGGGACATTAACATTAATTAACAGTCATTAGTTTAGATATTAGACATTATTATTCATTATACAATTAGTAACTAATATCTTGATTCATTATTGTATACAACATTCTTCAGTATTAAAATTTAGTGATGTTTAATAATATTTAACTGGTGTCAATTAATAATTAGTTCTTACTTAATTAATTACTTAACCATTTAACAATGTTTATTACTGTCATAACTACTGTTATTTAAGAGGATTATAGTAAAGTGTTACCAATTTAATATTGAAGACATTAAAGCATTAAAGCATTAAAGTTTATGTAAGATAGCCAAGGGGAAAGACTACACACTGACAGTATTTGAGTAATGAGTAACTTTACAGGCTTAATTTATTTTATATTGAAAAATATATATTTAAATATGCCCTCAAAGTAGTTATATTTACAAAAAGGTATAGTAATGCAGTAAAATATATACTATAATTTATGTGCATTGAAATTAAATAGTATAATAAAATAAATGTGTAATATGATAATTATAGATCCCCTTATAAGTAATATGCAGAACCAATCAAAAGTTTCTTTCTTTTTACATACACATATATATATTAAACATATATTAAAGCTATACAGGAACATATGCTGAATTATTGTGTGAGTAAAAAAACAATATGTTTTACATCAGGGGATTAATGTGGAGAACTAATACTAATATTTTTTACTGTTTACTAATTACTACCTAATTCCATATGTGTCCCTTAATTGTTTTAATGTATTTAATATTGATCTACAAAGTAGGAAATAAATAATTGTAATAAAATTAAAAAAAAAAAAAAAATATATATATATATATATATATATATATATATATATATATATATATATATATATATATATATATATATATATATATATTTGTAATACTCCTACATACAGCCTACAGCATTAAGGCAGTTAGCCAGGCAGTTAATCATAATATATAATAATATATGATCTACACGTTTACTCATGGTAGCCTGGGGGGAATGACTACACACTGACAGTGAGTGCAGGAAACTGTAGGACAAACCCTATATGCAAATAGATTGTGCCAGCAGCCAATGGAAACAGACTAAACGCATTTCTTTTAATTTGAATTAAATCAAAAGATCAGTGTGTAATCTTTACATTATGGTAGGGCTAATTCTGCACAGTTCCCTTACCTATATTTCCTATAGTTTCAACTAGGGTTGCCAGATTTTCAAATACCTGCCGATACCGATACCAACTCTGATTTTGTCTAATGTTCTGTATGCAAAATATGATATAATGATATAAGTATAAAAAGTTTTTTTCTAAATAATGCTTTAATTTATTAAGGGTAAAATCATATCCATATCTATCCATACCCCTGGTGGACTTTCGAATAACTGGCAACCTTCTCTAAGTCTGTCACATCACAGAAATTTTGTTCCACTCTTCTTTACAGAATTGGTGGATTTTCCAGCATAAACTTCCTGTTTAAGATCATCCACAGCATCTCTATCAGACTTTAACTAGACCCTCCCAAACCTTCATTTAGTTTTATTTAATTTAGTGAATTTTTTTGAGTGCTGGTGTACTTCGGATCGGGTCATTGTCCTGCTGCAGAACCCGAGTGCATCGATCTTACTTTTCTGCAATAACAGGATTATACTGTCGAAAATATGTATGTTTTTCTTTGAACTGTTTAATAATAACGTTGAAAAAACTATATAAAAACTATATTCTTAAATCCACAAAATCAAATCCAAGCTTTTAAAACCAAATCCCCTCGTGTGTTCGGGGCTTTTCATTTAGCAGTTGTGTTTGTGCGTTTTCGGCTGGTCGAATGTGCGCTGGTGCTCAAACTGTTTAGCTGGGTAGCTAAGCTAAGGAAATACCCATACGACAAAACATTTTAAATAAAAAGCGGATTTGTTGCTGTTTGTGTAGTTTATCTACTGATTGAATGGGCACTAATGTGTTGTCTAGGTAGCTAGGTAATACTCTATGGATTTGTGTTGCCATGTCTGTGAGCTCAATGTGTTGTTTTGTAAGAACAAAACTTAGTTATACTGCCTGCTGATAACCCTGGCTAGCACTGATGGAGCAGCATTAGCATTAGCCGCTAAGCGCTAGCTCTTTTGTCCTTCAGAGGTGTGTATTATTGGTCTGTAGCCTGCTGCTAACACAGGCTAGCACTGTTGGAGCAGTATTAGCACTGCCGGCTAGTCATGCTAAGCGCTAGTGGTTAGCTTAGTGCTCCAACCTTAGTGCTGGAGAAATTTGGGAAGCTAAGCTTACTTTAAATAAACAGAAGCTCTTTACTCCCCCAAATAAACAGTTTTTAGAAGAGAAATCTGTGTAGATTAACATCCAGCACTCTTATTTGACTTAAAAAGAAAATGTTTTTTGTAAGAATTTTTTTCATTTAACTTACTTGAGACCTGCTGAATTAGAAGGAAAACATGAAGAAACCTCTATTCCTTACTAGTGTCACATAATGCGCCTTATAATCTGGTGCACTTTATAGTGCAAAAAATAATGACTTGACTGTGTTGAGTCAACAAATATATATATATAAAATAAGACTACCTTTATAAAGGGTTTATAAGTGGCTTACAATTAGTTTATTAATGGTTACTAATGAGGTTGTAAAAATCATTAATAATCAGTTATAACACATATTTAGAAAGAGCAACAGTATAGATGGCTGTGGGTTCACTATTTGGCAAACAACAGGTCATTGTTGCCCTTTCTATGTATGTGTTATAACTGATTATTAATGATTTTTAAGGCATTTACAACCTAATAAGTAACCATTAATAAACTAATTGTAAACAATTTATAAACGCTTTATAAAGGTAGTCTTATTTTAAAGTGGTAGCTATATTTTTTATTGTACGTACTCATCATCAGTAGACCCTGTCCAAAAGCGCACCGTCGCTTATCTCTGGAGGGTAACGAAGAGCAGGAAGTACAGAACGCAGCGAGCAGCTACATTTTTCAACCTTGTGAAAAGAGAAGCTACATCTTTCTTCTGTCATTCGATTCTAATGACGTTAATGATGTTAGGAGCATCATTGACTTCTTGATTGCAATATTACCAGCTCATTTTACTTACAGCTCAATTGCAACGCCTGCCATTATAAAGTCATTAGAGGGCGACGTCGGGGAGGAGAAAACCGCAACCGAAAAAAATCCTGAAAGTTCGGCGAGGCGAGGCGAGGAGAATCCGGCCGGCCTGAGCGGGAAGAGAGCACCTGAAGAGGCGGAGGGCGGAGATACGTGTTTACTGTGACGGCACTTTAATAAAGAAAGCAGAGAGTGTGAAATAGCACAGAGTTATTCTGCGGCACAGAGAGGGATAGCTTCTCTTTCTTTCTCTCCCTCTTTTCTCTCTCTCTCTCTTTTTCTTTATTTCTTTCTCTTCTTTTCTTTCTCTCTTTCTTTTTTCCCCCCATCCGTACCGCCCCTCTCGCCCTGTGGCAACACTGGGCTTTAATAACAATCCTGCAACTTAAATTGCTTGAACAGAAATGTTTGTTCTCTGCTAACAGGATTGTGAATTATTAATCGGATCTGAAGCCGATTTTATAACCCGATTGTTGAGGTGGGATTCTGGGCGAGCGATGCTCCGGCGCACCATTTACTGTGATGTATGTGTCTGCACATCTTTATATCCAATTTAATGTGATTCAGATAGATTTCAAAGAGACATCATAAAAAGCATGGAAGTGACCCCCTGCATCCCCCCCCCCCCCAAACCCTTCCACTCAACCTCCCCCCTTTCATCGTAGACTCTCTCTTTCTTTCTTTATATCTTTTATATATATATATATTTATTTATTATATATATGATTGCCCAGCATGTCTCGCACGAGTTTTGATTCGATTTCGCCGATTTGTGTTTTTTTTTTTTTTTTTTTAACCCAGATGTGATCTATACAAACGCAATGCCGGTACACTCAGTAAATATGAATAAACGGCTAAATTAGATCATTTTCCCGGAGAATGTAGTTCAGGCCCAACATCATTCCGAATGGCGGCTTGCCTGGAACAGAGTGGCTTTACCTAATCAGAAGGGTAAATGACCCTGCCTCTGCCCTGGACCCACCATTAGTTGGGGGAAAATGTTTTTTAAATACATTGTTCTACAATCCGTTCTGTGGCTGCAGCCGGCCCGGCACTAATGCGGGGGATTGGGAGGTACGATGCGTCTCGGCGAGGAAAATCGATAGAGGAGCACCGAGAGAAATCCCGGCGCACTCGCTCACTCGCCTCCCCTGCAGCTCTACACCTTGATAGGTCTTAATACTGGATCGTGCCCCAACACTACCCCATTAAATTCAGCTCATAGAGTCATAGAGAGTTGTGCGCGCTAAGTGTTAAAAGTGTTCACTAGAAGAAGAAGAAAAAGAAGAAGAAGAAAAAATGTATTCACGCTTCATTCACGAACTGAATGAATCATCGACGTCTTTAGCCCGAATCATTATCATCATCAGAACCCAACTACTCCTGGCATTTCACTCAACCTGATGCATTCGTGATTACGCCACTGTCTTAATACCTTTTGTGTGGGCTGAAATGCATGCATTTGATTGCCTGAACCTTCAACCTTCATCATGCTCATCAATTCTTTTTGAGTTATATAAATCTTTTAAATAAATGTTTATAGAATTAGTTTTAGAATTAGTTTTAGTCATGAGTGAGTGTGCCTTTTCACTTTTATTAATAGTACTACTACTACAGCTGTTATTACTACAGCTAATACTAATACTAGTATTAGTACTACTACCAGTAGTACTACTATTTTAGCTACAGATACTACTAGTACTACTACAGCTAGTGTTTGTAATGCATCTACTAATAGTACGACTATAACAATTAATACTTCTACAGCTACTATTAGTACTACAACTGAAGCTACTCATTGTACTACAACTAGTATTAGTAGTACTACTAATAGTACTTCTACAACTATTACGATTACTTTTATTAATACTACTATTGCTACTACAACTTCTACTACCAATACTGCTACAATTATACTACTGTTAGTATTACTACTACTAATACTGTTACTGCTTTTAGTAATATTACTAATACAACCACTACATTTATTACTAATACTGTTATTACTACAACTACTACGATTACTTTTATTAATACTACTATTGCTACTACAACTTCTACTACCAATACTACTACAATTATACTACTGTTACTATTACTACTACTGATAATGTTACTGCTTTTATTAATATTACTAATAAAACCACTACATTTATTACTAATACTGTTATTACTACAACTACTACTATTACTTTTATTAATACTACTATCTCTGCTACAACTTCTACTACCAATACTGCTACAATTATACTACTGTTACTATTACTACTACTAATACTGTTACTGCTTTTAGTAATATTACTAATACAACTACTTCGTTTATTACTAATACTGTTATTACTACAACTATTACGATTACTTTTATTAATACTACTATTTCTACTACAACTTCTACTACCAATGCTACTACAATTATACTACTGTTACTATTACTACTACTAATACTGTTACTGCTTTTAGTAATATTACTAATACAACCACTACATTTATTACTAATGCTGTTATTACTACAACTACTACTATTACTTTTATTAATACTACTATCTCTACTACAACTTCTACTACCAATACTACTACAATTATACTACTGTTACTATTACTACTACTAATACTGTTAATGCTTTTAGTAATATTACTATTACAACTACTTTGTTTATTACTAATACTGTTATTACTACAACTATTACGATTACTATTAATACTAATATTTCTACTACCAATTCTACTACAATTCTACTACTGTTACTATTACTACTAATACTGTCACTGCTTTTAGTAATATTACTAATACAACTACTTCGTTTATTACTAATGCTGTTATTACTACAACTACTTCTATTACTTTTATTAATACTACTATCTCTACTACAACTTCTACTACCAATACTACTACAATTATACTACTGTTAGTATTACTACTACTAATACTGTTACTGCTTTTAGTAATATTACTAATACAACCACTACATTTATTACTAATGCTGTTATTACTACAACTATTACGATTACTTTTATTAATACTACTATTGCTACTACAACTTCTACTACCAATACTGCTACAATTATACTACTGTTAGTATTACTACTACTAATACTGTTACTGCTTTTAGTAATATTACTAATACAACTACTACATTTATTACTAATACTGTTATTACTACAACTACTACGATTACTTCCATTAATACTACTATTGCTACTACAACTTCTACTACCAATACTACTACAATTATACTACTGTTACTATTACTACTACTAATACTGTTACTGCTTTTATTAATATTACTAATACGACTACTAGGTTTATTACTAATACTGTTATTAGTATTACTTTCTCCGCAAGCTGAGAAGAGCTGGAGCCCCCACCCCCATCATGACCACTTTCTACAGAGGGGCCATCGAGAGCATCCTGACCAGCTGTTTCACCGTGTGGTACGGGGCCTGCACAGCATCCTGCCGCAGGACCCTCCAGCGCATCGTGAGAGCAGCTGAGAAGATCGTTGGCACCTCTCTCCCCTCCCTTCAGGACCTGTACAGCTCCCGCCTCACGCGGAAAGCCCTCCGTCTGGCAGGAGATCCCTTCCACCCACTACACAGCTTCTTCATCCTGCTGCCATCAGGGAGAAGACTGCGGAGTCTCGGGTCTAGGACCAGCAGACTGCGAGACAGCCCCATCCATCAGGCTGTGAGGATGCTGAACTCTCTTCCTGCTCTACCCCCCATCCCAATCCTGCCCACAGCACACACACTCTCATCATCCTGACCCCACATCCTCCCACCAACACAGTACTGAAACTCTGCACTAGAACACACACAGTACTGTAACTTTTGTAAAAGGACCTGCACTACACACCCAATACCTGCACTACTGTTACGCTGCACTGTCATACACACTTTAATTCCCCAAGAACTGGGAACTTTAAGAACTTTACCAGCCTTAAGCTAGATACAACATTGCACTACTGTTATACGGGTTCTATTTATATTGTCACTTGATCTTAATCACCATTAATATTGCACTATTATCTTCTGTCTCACAAATGTCTATTGTGTTTTTGTTGTATTGTACATATAGTGTCTCCCACTCATTTAGATTTAGATTATATATTTATTTATTTTTATTTCTATTTATATATCTATTTCACCCCCACCACTACTGCACCTTGTTCTGTCTCATGTATGTCTGTGTCCCTGCTGCTGTATTGTACACATAGTGTCTCCCCTTTTTCTTTATTTTTCTTTATTATCCATTATCTGTACTTGCTGTAAAATTGGGAAGGAGAGTAACGTAATTTCAATTCTATGTATGTCCTGTACATATGCAGCATTGACAATAAAACTACTTGACTTGACTTGACTTGACTTGACTTGACTTGACTTGACTTGACTAGTACAACTGCTACTATTACTATTGTTAATATTACTATCTCTACTACTAAACGTCTACTACCACTACAATTATACTACTATTACTAAAACTACTACTATTACTACTACTAATACTGTTACTGCTTTTAGTAATATTATTAATACAACTACTTCGTTTTATTACTAATACTGTTATTACTACAGCTACTACTATTTTATTAATACTACTATTTCTACTACAACTTCTACTACCAATACTACTACAATTACTTCTATTATTACTACTAATACTGTTTCTGCTTCCACTATTATTACTACTACTAGTACTACTATTAGTACACTTAAGGTACTACTATTACTACTACTACTACTACATCTCCTATGTTTATTACTAGTACTATAATTACTACACCTGCTACTATTACTGTTAATATTGCGTTCTTCTAAGTGCAGTTTTCCAGTATTATTTCTCCACACTGTAATTGTTACTGTACTGTGGGGGTTCAGGAGGGGAAACATAACAGCAGCTCATTTGCAGCTCTAGCTGATTAACATAGCCTAATGAATCAGGCTAGAATTGGGCCGCATTGATTTTTTCTCTTTTTGATTGAGCTCGGATGGAGTCGGAACTTCTCTGAGTAGAGAGCTGATTGATTTGTGGTGAGATTCCAGCCCATTCAGTTTAAGAAATAATTATGTTCTTATTTAGTTATCGCCAGTGTCCTCTTTACTACTGAAGCTTTATTACACATTTTATTTTAGTTTTTTATTTCAGAATTGTTTCTTTAATACATCTGCAGATTTATTACCTTTAATTGTAACAGATCGAATGAACGTTTAGCACAAAAGAAAGCTGAGAGTTATGATTTGTTTATTGATATGAGATTGTCATAAATAAAATAAAAATAAGACAGCACTTAAAAATGACGAGTTTCTTTGATTTTACCAAATTGAAAACCTCTGGAATATAATCAAGAGGAAGATGGATGATCACAAACCATCAAACCACCAAACTGAACTGCTTGAGTTTTTGCACCAGGAGTAAAGCAGCATAAAGTTATCCAAAAGCAGTGTGTAAGACTGGTGGAGGAGAACATGAAGCCAAGATGCATGAAAAAACTGTAATTATAAACCACCAGGGTTATTCCACCAAATATTGATTTCTGAACTTTAGAGACTAAATTTTTAAGACCAATTACCCAATTTCCCCCTATCACTAGTGATGCTCCAACACCAGGAGGGTGAAGACTAGCACATGTCTCCTCCGATACATGTGAAGTCACACTCCTCCTCTTTTTGAACTGCTGCTGATGCTGTAGCATTACCGAGTAGCATCGCAGCGATAACGCTCTGAGGAAAGCGCAGCGACTCGGTTCTGATACATCAGCTCACAGACGCAGCCTTGTGCTGATCCACATCACCCTAGGAGTGATGAGGGGAAAAAGCGAAAGATCTACTTTACCCACCCAGAGAGAGCAAGGACAGTTGTGCTCTCTCGGGGCTTCGGCAGCTGATGGCAAGCTGCATGACCGGGATTCGAACCAGCAATCTCCCAACATTGGACAGTTCTTAACCTGATTTTAGTAGTTTTAGCTGCTTCTTAGAAGTTAGTCCCTGCATCGGTTAGGGCTAAATACTGTAACTTGTAGCTAGATAAAGCCTAATCACCCATGCAGTAATTATCTAGTATACCATATGAATATGAGTTCTATAGATATACAGTATTGTGCAAAAGTTTTGGGCTGTTTTACTATATTGTCTGTTCAAGGTAATTGCAGCATTTTATTAATATATATGTACAGGGGTTGGACAATGAAAGGTGACGGACAGTTCTGGTGGAAACAGGAGAGTTGAGGTGCACATTGAATTCTGCGTGATTTGATCAGCCATGGTTTTATGTTTTTTGGATACAATCCGGGTTAGCACCCGAACATCCCTTTCAGACAGCTTCCTCTTACAGCGTCCACAGTTAATCCTGTTGGATGTGGTTGGTCCTTCTTGGTGGTATGCTGACATTACCCTGGATACCGTGGCTCTTGATGCATCACAAACACTTGCTGTCTTGGTCACAGATGCTCCAGCAAGACGTGCACCAACAATTTGTCCTCTTTTGAACTCTGCTAATTGAACCTTCACACTCTGCTCTTACTGGTGCAGTGTGCAATTAATGCAATTAATGAAGATTGGCCACCAGGCTGCTCCAATTTAGCCATGAAACCTAAAATCCCACACTAAAATGATGACAGGTGTTTCAGTTTCATTGTCCAACCCCTGTATGTTTTGTAATATTATTTGCCGCAGAGGCAGAAGCGTATGAAACAAGTCTGCTTTAGGAACGGGGTAATAAATAGCCGCAGTCGTGGCTCTGTGGGATGTGAGACACATTTCTGCTGTTATTGACAGAGTGGCAGAATTTCACCTTGAGTTTAGTGGTGTGTGTGCTGCACGGTTCCAGGCGTTTCACCCTGCGCTGTGATTGCTTTTGTTTTCAGGTCACCTGCTATCTATCGCTCCAACTTTTCCAATCTGTCAGGACTTGTTATATGAAGAGTAAAGGCGTGCGGCTCTCCTGCAACGTACAGAAAGCCGTGAAGAAGAAGAAAAAGAAGCAGAGCGATGCATTTTCACGCTTTCCGAGCAATGCACGTCTCAATCCGAACAGATTCCGCAAACTTCACTCTGCAAGTTCATCAAATAAACGACGAAATAAAGGCTGCGCTCCATTAATAGGAAATTATCCGGCCTCGTGATTAATTGCGTTAAACTTGCGAAAGTGTGTTTTTGTACAAATCAAAGCGAGGTAATGATGGATGAGGATGCGTGATGAATGAAGAAAGCATCTGAACTAAATTGAAAGTGTACTCATCCGTTCTCTCCTCACAACTAATGATAAATTGAGCATGTCACATTCAACAATACGAACATGCAGAGGTTTAAACCTGATCCCCAATTCAGCACAGGAAAAGGAAAAGACCACGGCAGGTAATTCTGAATTACAGAGAGATTAAACGTGAATTATTTTAGATCGTATATGGCATATATACATGTATAAATGTGCACATAAAATAACTTTAAAATACATTTTATTATTATTATTAAGCATAGTGTCTTATACACTAACCTAATTGCAAAAGTAAGACATGTCATTAAAAAAATAATAATAAAAACTACTTAAGAACACGACTTTTATAAAAATAGAATTTGTTACCCGTTCCTTACTCTCCAACTATAAACTTTACCATGAAATATATATTTAATATATAATCCTTCAGTAAGGATTGTATTTGTTTTGCATGGTTGTGTAACTCCAAATGCTTTAAATTTCATCTGTGCTTCAAAAATATTTTTTACATTATATATATCTGTAATATTTAAGTTAAAATATATTTACATTTTAGTTGTAGTTGTAGCTTTACTTGTTTCACTCAGTCTTGTTACCATTACACATTACCCTGTCCATCTGCAACATCTGGAACATTCTAAAACAGGAAGTCACATCTACAACAGGAAGTGACATCATCAGCTGGTTCTTCTAAAGATCATTGGAAGACCAGAATGCCAAAGTTTCCTCATTAGTTTTTCTGTATATTTGATTTTACTTATTGTAACTCTGAGGAGCTCAACCTCAACACTCACTCCTGTTACCTCAATTAATTCTTAGATTTCTTATTTGTTTAGTTTTAAAAACAAATTTTGGGAACATTGCTAAAATGTGCTTAGTGTCCTCATGATGTTAGCATAGCCCCCATTTAGCTATTTTAGCTATATGTTTCAGCTAATTTTACGCTAAAAAATAATTCCTGTTACTTAAAAAGTAACTGGAGTGAGTGCCAGTGACAGGAGTGTTTTTTCTTTGTCATAAATAACGATTATTAGAACATACAGTCAAATATTTCTTTAAAATAAATACTTTTATGAGAGAAAATCAAAGGAATTAGTGGGCTTGCTTTTAAACATGCTTTTTAAATGTTGCATGAGTTTTTAAACCATCTTCTAAAACCTTCTAAAACATTAAGTAAAGCTGCCTAAGATTACCAGTATGTTTTAAATATATTTGCATAATGTATGTACACATCGTCACTGTCCAATGAAAAATCCATTAATTTGGACAGACAAACAGTCCCTCGCTCTGTGTCATAATTTCTTGGTGAATGGACATCACTGACAATATATAAGATTGTTTCAACTTCTAGCTAATAGGCTTCGTATATTGTTTGCACATGTATGTACATATATGTTTTACCTCATATATTTGCATTAGGTCCTTTATTGTATGTCCTGATCAAATCTGATGCTAAATATATATATTTAATATATATTTTGTATACATTTTTTTATATATTTCATATATATTTTATATATATTTTTAGAATTCCAATGGAGTGAATGACCTTTTTTTTCTCTCGCTTAAGTTCATATATTGTGACTCGTAGTTGTTCTGCGTTAAAAGTAAACTTTGTATGAAGAAGAAAACGCATCAGGAACTCTATTTGCAGAAGAATTGTCCTAATTGACAAGTTGCCAAAGTTACAGATGATCAAATTCCTATTAAGATTACATCTGGCTCCGTTCCAGCCCACAGTGTGCATTGTAAATAATATTGCCATCTGTGAGGTGCCGACAGTTGGGAAATAAGGAGTCACGTGACTGTGATTAATGTAGAGAAAATAAAGGAGGCAGTGTCTCTATAAACGTTGCTGTGTATTGTGTTGTTGATTTCCTGTTTCTTAACACGGCCCACCTATAATGAACCTATAATGAACCTATAATGAATCACACTCGTTAATATTACAAATATATAAAAGTGATACAGGTACAGCCTATTGTTCACACTCTGTTAGAGCTGTTCAGGTAACGCCGGCTCGCTGCGATCGACAGCCGATGAAGTATAGAGAACAAATCTGATGAGGAATTTGATTAGATTTTTAGAACATGTTTTTCTACAGCGCCGCTTGTTGTTTTTCCTCGTCGCCGGCAGCCGAGCCGAGCGCAATGCTCTCTGGGACGTCACGGGGAAATTCGTAATGACAGTCACACTGTCTACATTTCACATCAGGGCCAACAGCAAGCCATGCAGCAATATTGAAATGCACTGTTCAATTTCATTTTCTCCAAAGAGGGAGAGAAATAGAAGGCGAAAATATCAGTTCAGTGGAGCGGCGCGCTACAAGTTCACACCGAAATGAATATTTTCTTTAATTTCTCCGCCCCCGCCGCCGTGCGCTCGCAGCCCCGAGACAATGTTGATGGATGATGTTTTAATGCTGCTGAATGTTATTTTTACTGAACAGGCAAAACTATAAATTTTTACTTCATCGCCAATGATCGTGCCCTATGCATAAAAGTGCGGCGAGGCGGCGTCGCCCATGAATAATCGCCCCCTCGCAGCAGATGTTACTTCGCAGAAACCAATTCTTCAGATAAGATTTGCAGAAGATTAATTGTCTACAGCTGTTTCATGGCCCAGTGCAATCTTAATACATTTATGATAAGTTTAAAAGCTCGCTAGACGCAACACGGGCTCCCGAGTGAGACGGCGGGGAGAGCAGGAGGCTTTATTCCTGCATCTGGATTCATATCCTCCATCATATTCATTATTGCCTTTATGCGAGTCGATGGGGGCTGCATGGATTATTATTGGGCGAGGTGCGGTTCGAGACGTTGAGGCGTTCGAGCTCTCGACCCAATTCCTTTATCCTCTCTTTCTTTCTCAGCCGCCCCTCTATTTCTCCTTTTTTTTCGGGGAGCAAATTATTCAGATCTGTGCAAATGAGTTGTTTCCATTTCTCACTCCTCCGGGTGGAAATTGGACGTGACCCGGCGTGACCCTCCTCTATTAATCGCCGCAAATTGCAGAAACGCACAATCCGGATCGGGCTGACGGTGCAGGCCTCCCCCAATGAGCCCTTAATGAGGGAGATATGACCCAGCTGGCTTCCCTCACTCGCACTAGTTAAGAACAATCGCGGTGTTACGACCCAAACCAGGGATCTGATCAAGTGGCTCTACGCTCTTCCATTCACCACTAATCATTTCCCCTGGCCTGGTCAGATGCCACATGTTCCACATGTGTTCCTGTGTTATTTAAGCTGCTCTGTTTTTGCGATACGAGGATCTGATCTGGCCCGAAACCTCGACTAATCCCCTGAGGATTCTGGGTATTTTACTCTGCGTTATTATATTTATTATAATAGCCAGAGGTGTTAAGTAACTAAGTACAAATACCCTGTTACCTTTCTTAACACTCCTGTTCTGTTCTGGGCCAAATTGACCAGTTTTATAGTTTAAAGATCTGGTAAAAAATAGATTAAAATATTTTTTTTCAGACTGTAATCAACATATTATATGAAAATGGTTCATCTCACATATTTGCAACAACCACCCCCTGCAATGTTATGTTTCAATGTTATATAAAACTATTGATATGATTTTGCTATTCATAGGTATATGTTTGAGTAAAATTACCTTTGTTGTTTTACTTTATGAAATATGGACAAAACAAGTTCATATTCATAAAGTTTTAAGAGTTCAGAAATCAATATTTGGTGGAATAACCCTGGTGGTTTTTAATCACAGTTTTTTTTTTCATGCATCTTGGCATCATGTTCTCCTCCACCAGTCTTACACACTGCTTTTGGATAACTTTATGCTGCTTTACTCCTGGTGCAAAAATTCAAGCAGTAAAATCAAAGAAACTCATCATTTTTAAGTGCTCTCTTATTTTATTCCAGAGCTGTATATACAGTATGTATACATGTTATATCATTAAAACACTAGCACAGTCACTGTAAGTAGGCCGTATTCAGTAAGTAGCTGAATAAGAGTGATCTGCAGGACACGCCTCAGTCCTGTAGATAGATCCTCCTGATGATGAGCATCATACCCGCGCTCCCGTTCTTCCTCCCCAGCACATTAAACAGCGATAAAACCCAGCTGAGGATTAACTGACAGGTAGGCCATAAATAACGGCGGCTAACCTCGGCTAATGCTTCACTTCAAAGCCACCTTGTGCATCGAACACGACTTAATATGGTGCAATAAAACGAAACCTTCACTTCATAAATTTGCATGATTTATATGAGGAATATTAAATTAATTTAACATTATGAATATGCAACAACATGAAACTGATGTAGCTCCTTAATGTTCATTTATTCCAATATGACGGCGACTTAATTAGTGAAAGGTTGCCTCTCTCTCTCTCTCTCTCTCTCTCTCTCTCTCTCTCTCTCTCTCTCTCTTTCTCTCTCTCTCTCTCTCTCTCTCTCTTTCTCTCTCTCTCTCTCTCCTTTGTGTGCAGGAAAAGGAAATAATTAAGTTAATGAACTTAATTATGTGCCTCCTGCACACAGTTGGAATCTCATTACTGAATGACTTTCAGCAAGTGCTTTTCTTTTTTCTCGTTCTGTAGAAAAATTGATGAGTGTTGTTCAGAATTCAGTACAGGAAGTGCATATATAGCATATATATATATATATATATATAAATATACACACTTTCTTTTACAATGTTTTTAGAATCGTATTATTTTCCTACATAGTAAATGAATAGTGAAGTGATCTATCAGACTATGAAGGAACACATAAGGAATCATAAAGTAACTTAGAAACAGTGTTAAACAAAACAAATTACTGATGAGAGCCAGTTTCATCATACCATTTCTGATGATGATTGACTGGCTTTTTATTTGTTTAGTTGAGTAGTTGTTGCTTCTCATAATCTGGATTCGAACATTACTGAAATATTCACTATTCACTGTATACCTGTAACTCTACCTCTTCACTACTTTACTTTAACTGATGCTCTCAAACACTTTATTAAGAGACAAGGAATTCAAGTAATTAACTCTTGATGAGTTCAGCACAGCTGTTAACTGAAAGCCTGAATTCCAGGAGACTCTACCTCATAAAACTGACTGAGAAAATGCAGCAGAGATGTTCAAAACTCATCATCTAAACAAGAGGAGCCACTAAGAAACTAGAATCTAAAATATAAAATATATTTGGGTTTGTTTTTCTATATGTTTTTATTAATGTTTAGTATTAATATACATTTTAGAACATTTTAAAGTAATGAAAAAAAACAGTACATTTAAGGTTATGTTATTTATTTATTTTATTTTATTTGGTATAGAAAATGGTAAATGGGCAATTCTCAAAAAAAAAAACTAGTATTAGACAATAAACATTTACAATTTCTCTACTGACCATCACATTTTCAATGAACATAAATCAATGTAACCTAATTTAACCATATGTTTTTCTTTATATATATATATATATATATATATGTTTTTATATATATATATATTAATTTGACCTGAAATCCTAACAATAACATAACAATGAGAAAAGAACATATTTAAAGTAGATTAAGAGGATTTATCTCAACAGCACAAGATGCAATATAGTATATATATATATATATATCCTATTTGAAACTGTAACAATGTCATATATCACATATATGTCAGGCACATAAAATGTGCATGCTTATGTATGTGAAATACATTTTTAAATATATGTTCCTTATATATGTCTGACTCATAAAAATATATATTTTTAAAATATTACAAATCATATACACTTACATAGGTGAACTGAATATATATTGTATGTATATGTGTGAATACAATATATAAAATCATATTACTATGAATTCTTTATATATATGTTTTTAATGTATGTACATATACATTTGTATTCTGAACATTTTATATATGTTATAATCTTATATCTACATATATCCATATACGGAAACAGCGCTCTTGATACAAGGATATATTTATTATATATTGTATTTCTGTGTGTAGTGCTGCGTGCAGGTTGTTTGGTAGCAGCAGGACAGAGCAGGGCATAAAAGTGCATCATGGTCTCTGTGTTTTACATCATGATTCCAGGCCACGGCTGCTCACCTCCAGCCGGGCGTATGAACAGATAGCTGTCAGCTATGAAAAATAGGATGCCTCCTTAACAAATGTCTCATTCTGCGCAGATTATTTACTTTTAATGGGCGGGGGATGAGAAAAGCACTTAATATGTGGTCACAAAGGCCGTGATGTATGGGGTCACTGGAGCGATGGTGGCACCCCAGTTTGCTCTTTTCTAATAAATCTATCAGGGTCTGGGGATTTTGTGTGGCTTATAACAAATTGCGTTATAAAATCTCTATTCCTCCCACAAAAAAAAAAAAAAGAAGAAGAAGAAGCTACCCAGTGTCACTAAAGCGCAATACGTTCTGCTGGTTACTGTCTGTGTATTAGTGTCTTCCTCTGGAGCTACTAAATACATTACATATTTATTATTACACAGTCATACAGCTCTCTTCAATCAGTTTCTCTGATTTTGCTATTTATAGGTTTATGTTTGAGTAAAATGAACATTGTTGTTTTATTCTATAAACTACAGACAACATTTCTCCCAAATTCCAAATAAAAATATTCTCATTTAGAGCGTTTATTTACAGAAAATGAGAAATGCAGAGCTTTCAGACCTCAAATAATGCAAAGAAAACAACTTCATATTCATAAAGTTTTAAGAGTTCAGAAATCAATATTTGGTGGAATAACCCTGGTGGTTTTTAATCACAGTTTTTTTTTCATGCATCTTGGCATCATGTTCTCCTCCACCAGTCTTACACACTGCTTTTGGATAACTTTATGCTGCTTTACTCCTGGTGCAGAAATTCAAGCAGTTCAGTTTGGTGGTTTGATGTTTTTTTTCTCCCAGAGCTGTATATATATATATATATATGTAACAATTTACTGTTTACAGTAAATCAAAGGGGATTTTAAAATAAAGAAATTGGAACAATTTCATACAGTATATTGACACATATGTCAGGCCCATAAAATATGTATGCTTATATATGTAAAATACATTTCTTGAAATATATTTTCCATATTGATCACACTCATAAAAATATTTAAAAAAGCAGAAACTAATATTTGGTGCAGTAATCTTGGTTTTTAATTACAGTTTTCTTCATGCATCTTGGCATCATGTTCTCCTCCTCCACCAGTCTTACACACTGCTTTTGGATAACTTTATGCTGCCTTATTCCTGGTGTAAAAATTCAAGCAGTTCAGTTTGGTGGTTTGATGGCTTGTGATCATCCATCTTCCTCTTGATTATATTCCAGAGGTTTTTAATTTGGTAAAATCAAAGAAACTCATTATTTATATATATATATATATATATATATATATATATATATATTTAATGTCTTTGCCTCGGCTCATAATGGCTTCACTACAGCAATGTTTTGTATTCAGCTCATAGAACATGACTTTAATACTTTCTCACTCTTAGCTTTCCAATGTTTGATGATTAACGTGTGTAAATTTAAAATTCTATTATTAATATCCTGAATGACGGCAATATCAGACACAGGCAGCTTGATGACTTCTATCATTTGTCTTATTTAAATACCAAATGATAACACCATATATTCCGATTCATAAAGAGATTCATTTAAAGTGCTGACTAATCACAGTAATTTCACTAAAGCTTAATCAAAAGCCCCAAAATCTGCCATCAATCTTCTTAAAAACGGCTTCGGTGGATGATTTGTAATTTAAATGTCCGTCCCTGTTTTTTTTTATCTCCTTTTTTAACCTCTGAGATCCGTCCACGTTTTATCCGGCCGTAATTCCTCACAGACGTGTCATCATTAATTGCAGCGATTGTAACGTGACGCACAATGAGAGATTTCAGTGCGTTTGTGGAGCGTGCACGAGCTGTTTCAGCGTGTTTCGGTTTTATTACTGATTGTGAAAATCCTCCCGTCTGTTTAGAGCAGTTTCCTGCAGAACACTGTCCAGTAAAACTCAGTCTCATCAGAACTGCGTCGCTTTTAGGGGAGAAAACAGCCAGTAAAGTGACACTCACATTAGAAGTTTGATCAGTCGAGGGCTGAGTGTGAATGAGAGTGCTCTGAGAGGATCTGAGTGCATAGTGCTCAATGTTACACTACTACACTGCAAAAAAACTAGATCTTAGCAAGTGAAATTTTCTAAATTTAAGGCAATAAATCTTATTTTCTTCTCTGATAAGAATTTTTTATCCTACTAAGCATTGTGTAAGTGTTAGAATTTGTATTATTTTAAGTAATTTGAATTCAAAATAAGCACAATCAAGCAGCAATCAAGTTATTCTGATTCTTGTGTCCAAAAAGAGTGATCTTTTTTGCTTGATTTAGGTGTTACTTCACTCATTTTGAGACTTTGCCATTGCTTTTTGTAAGAAATCTTACTAAGAAAATTTCCCTTACCCCATTGGCAGATTTTTTTGCTTAATATACATATATTTGTCTTAATTTGCATATATTTTGTCTAGTTTTTGCCAATGTTTTTTTTTTGCAGTGTAAAGCCTATTCCACTAAAGAACATTAGATCACTGTCACACCAAAGCCATATCATATCGTATCGTACAAAATTATATCGCCAACATTTTTGAATATGGTGAACAACAGTATTATACCTTGAAATATGGTGCCATATCACCCACCCCTAATTATCACATCAGAGTACTGCTTTTTGTTTTTTTAGCAAAAGAAAAATTCACACTGTTCTCATTATTTCCCATTATATATCTACAAGAGACAGATTATATCTGTCCAGTATAATTTATTTTACTTTAATCCTGAATATATGGAGATATCTGGAGTGCTGCTTCATTATTATTAGTATCCTGACTGGATTCTGGATTATCGACTTTTGTTATAAATCGGATAAAATTCTTGTATTTTTTATATATATCTCAGTTAGGGGTGTATATATCTTGAAAATATATCGCCAAAAGAGTATCATTATTGTGAGAATACCAGGGAACATCGTGATATTATTTTTGGGCCATATTGCTGACCCCTAATGACCAGCTGTTTTTTATATATATATATATATATTTTCTATATAGGACATTTTGTAGTTCTTCTATATCGTCTAACTCTCCTGCTGTCCTTCTTTCTCGTCCTCCTCCGGCTCTTGGGGGTGGGCGGTCTGTCCCAAACCCTGAAGATATCAGCCAGTAGCATTCGCTGAGGTAGGTGACCCTGACTCCGCCCCCCAAACTGTAAAAACCACCCCTTTCAAAACTCGAGCGCAAAAAACTCACTCGATCAAAAACAGCAGCTGCAGGTAGTTCTCATGGCGCGAGAGGAGAAGTGTGAATTTGAGAGAAAAAAACATCCGAGAAGAGAAAATTAAAGCTTAAAAGCGATATTTTGTTCAGCGCTACACTATTCCATTTTTTTTTTGCTTGCGAGAAGTAAATTTACACAAATTTTTTTCACATGGTATTCTTGCGCTACCCAACGACGGGAAAAGTACATCTTTTGCGTTTCAAAATGCTTAAAAGGCATTTACTTATTCTCTTAATTAATCATGGGTGTGGTTAATTTTGGGCGTAACGTGAAACAAACCAATCAGAGTGTCTCTTGCTCATCATTCTCAGTCAGATGAGCTCTGACTCTGAGAACTCAGGGGATTGCTATTTTAACGGTGCAGCTACCTGGACGTGTCCAACAAACGCTTCTCCTAAAGCAGAGGAAACTGAGCTGCTGGTTGACGCTGTGAAGGAGCTCCAGCAGCTTATTTATTTACGTGAACAGCAATGTTATTTTATTTCGTGGTGCCAAAAAAGCAATATATAGGTTTTATTCAGTCAGTGGTGCATCTGTATTTTTAATTTTTTCTTGCCAAGATAGAGATAGCAATACACCAGAACCTTACCTGAACACACCTCATTTCCAGACCACCATGCCTATTAGTGTAGATATATTCAGAAGCACTGTTGCTATTTAATCTGCGCAGGTGAAAGGCATGAAAATTGCTATCGTAATGATGGGAAAAGTACACTTTGAGAATATCAAAGCTTATTCTCTTTATAATTCATGGTTGTGGGTAATTTTTGCGTAACGTGAAATAAACCAATCATCATTTCTCTTGCTCATCATCCCCTTTAAGAGTCAGGTGAGCTCTGACTTTGGCGGATTGCTATTTTAACAGTGCAGCTACCTGGACGTGTCCAACAAACGCTTCTCTTAAAGCAGAGGAAACTGAGCTACTGGTTGACGCTGTGAAGGAGCTCCAGCAGCTCATTTATTTACGGGAACAGCAATGTTATTTTATTTGGTATAGACGTCAGAACTTTACAGAACACACCTCATTTCCAGAGCACCACGCCCATCAGTTTAGATATATTCAGAAGCTCTGTTGCTATATAAACGAGGCAGGCAGAAAGAGTGAAAATTGGCTGTTGGCGCCCAAAGTGCGACAGTGACAATATTCAATATATAAATATATATATATATATATATATATATGTATATGTGCCAGGCTCATGTTTGTGTTTAGAAGGTGAAATGATCACAGGAGCTCATCATTGGAGACTGGAGCCTGCTGCCACTTGTTGATGATAAATCACTGGATTATGCAGCGGGCCGTGCTCTCGGTAAATGAGAAAAGGGGCACGGGCCGACGTACGCCGCCGCTTTCTCATCATCCTTTTAATAACCTGTAATACTGTAGCGGCTGATTTCGGCCGCGGTGGGTCTGATTGATGGCCTCGTCCAGCGAACAACACAAGAGCAAAGCAAATTGACCAAACAGCCAAACATATAAATTATTAAAAAAGGCGGGGTCGAGCCGGAGCGCCGGGCGGGGAAGAGCAAATGGCCTTTATTTAAGATCATCCCATTTCCAAGAGCAATTTATAGTCTATTGACTGGAGACAGTTTCTTTTCAGGTGCGGAAATTGTCTTACATTGCAGATGAGATGTCGACACGGGATTCAGGGGCCGTGGCAAGAGCAAACATAACATTACACACGTCCGGGAAGAGGAGATACGCCCGCCATCCAGCGATAGAGCCGCAGCGCCACCCGGGTCGCAACCCAGCCCGTAAACCACTTGACGCTTCCTGCTTTACTCGCAGTCACACAATTACAATGATTAGGAAGAGAAGCCATGCTCTTTTCTCTGAAAGCGATCGCGCCGACGCTGAGCGCGCCGAGGAGAATTTTCAAGTGGCATTTCCCATTATCTCCACGATGTTTTGACAGGAGAAGATCCTCCACTGCCACTCAAGTCTATCAATGTCAGGAGAGGGCTTAGCAGCAGACTCATATATTTGGATTAAACAGTCAAAGTCATTATACAAAATGTTATTGACCTTTTAAGATACAACTTTAATAGCTTTCTGTTCTCTCCTTCGCTGGGCGGGTGTGTATGTGTGTATGTGTGTGTTTATTCATGTCTGTGTGTGTGTGTGTGTGTGTATTCATGTGTGTGAGTGTGTGTTTGCACATCTCCAGCTCTCAGATGGCAGGCAGCTCTGCTTATGAAGTCCCTGCAGATTTCGCAATTCCAAACGCAATCCTGTTGTTTATATTCGTCATTGCGTTTGACTGCTGCAGACGGAAACACTGAAAAGAATAAAAAATAACCGTATGAATTAAATTAGACTAGAGTGGAAAGAAAAGCGGTGGCGATAAGGATTACACGAGTGCCGCTAATTTTCCAGTCGCTTGAGCAAGCCCAGATAAAAACCTGACTAACGCTTTAGCTCTGACTTTTACACTTTATGATGTGATATTTTATTTTACTGAATTGGAAAAAGATCAAAAGAAAGGCCTGTTTGTTTCTACATACACCCCTATTGTTCAGTAGTCCAGTCTCAGTGCAGTTCTTTTTATTTTCTTTTTATCTTATCAATGACTTTATTACTGCAGTTCTTCTCCTGTCAGGCTAACTCTAATCTTATCATTCTAATTCTCTTCTCTGCTGAAACTGAGATTCAGTCCTTAATCATGTTAATCTGAGCTAAAGGCTAAAGCTGCTGTTTCCATGTGGGTCAGCCAGACGTCTTCCTGTAGCAGTTTTTTTCTCCAGTTTATAAGAAAGTAAGTGTGTGTAAGTGTGTATCAGGTTTTCAGAAGGAGATCCAGATATATCTTCAGAAACTGCAGGAAACAATACATTTAATATATAGATTTTTCTACACTGATAATTTGTGAGAATCTGAAGGAGTTGGGCAGGTGGTCTCTGTGGTTTTGGTAGTTTCTGTGGTAGTTTCTGTGTTGTCTTGGTGGTCTCAGTGTTCCCAGTAGTTTCAGTTGTCTTGGTAGTCTTAGTAGTCTCAGTGTTCTTGGTGGTCTTGATAGTCTCTGTGGTCTCATTGGTCTCGGAGGTCTCAATAGGCTCGTGGAGAGATTCGGTAGTCTCGGTAGTCTCAGTAGTCTCTGAGGTCTCTGTAGTCTTGGTGGTCTCAGTAGTCTTGGTAGTCTCAGTGGTCTCTGTAGTCTCAATGGTCTCAATAGTCTTGTGGTCTCTGTGCTCTCTATAGGCTTGTTGGTCTCGAAAGTCTCTGTGGTCTTGTGGTATCGGTAGCTTCGGTGGGCTCTGTGGTCTTGGTGGTCTCAGTAGTCTGAGTGGTCTCTGTAGTTTCTGTGGTCTATGTAGTCTCTGTGTCCTCGATAGTTTCGGTGGTCTTGGTGGATTTGTTGGTCTCGGTGGTCTCAGTAGTCTTGGTAATGTCAGTGGTCTCGGTAGTTTTGGTGGTCTTGTGGTATTGGTAGTCTTGGTCATTTCTGTAGTTTGGGTGTTCTGAGTAGTCTCGTTAGTCTTGGTAATTTCAGTAGTCTTGGTTCTCTTGGTAATTTCAGTAGTCTCGGTGTTCTTGTGGTCTCTGTAGTCTTGGTAATTTCAGTAGTCTCACTGGTCTAAGTAGTCTCAGTAGTCCCGAGGGGTCTTGTCCGGCAGGTCCTGTGTGTCTGCTGTACACTGTCTCAGTAGTCTTGGTTGTCTCAGTAGTTTCGATAGTCTCAGTAGTCTAAGTGGTCTCTGTAGTCTTGGTAATTTCAGTAGTTTCAGTGGTCTCTGTAGACTTGGTAATTTCAGTAGTTTCAGTGGTCTCTGTAGTCTTGTAGACTTGGTAATTTCAGTAGTCTCTGTGGTCTTGTGGTCTCTGTAGTCTTGGTAATTTCAGTAGTCTCACTGGTCTAAGTAGTCTCAGTAGTCCCGAGGGGTCTTGTCCGGCAGGTCCTGTGTGTCTGCTGTACACTGTCTCAGTAGTCTTGGTTGTCTCAGTAGTTTCGATAGTCTCAGTAGTCTAAGTGGTCTCTGTAGTCTTGGTAATTTCAGTAGTTTCAGTGGTCTCTGTAGACTTGGTAATTTCAGTAGTTTCAGTGGTCTCTGTAGTCTAAGTGGTCTCTGTAGTCTTGGTCATTTCAGTAGCCTAAGTGGTCTCTGTAGTCTTGGTAATTTCAGTAGTTTCAGTGGTCTCTGTAGTCTTGGTAATTTCAGTAGTCTTGGTTATTTCAGTAGTTTCAGTGGTCTCTGTAGTCTTGGTCATTTCAGTAGCCTAAGTGGTCTCTGTAGTCTTGGTTATTTCAGTAGTTTCAGTAGTCTCTGTAGTCTTGGTAATTTCAGTAGTTACAGTGGTTTCGGTAGTCTCTGTAGTCCTGGTGGTCTTGGTAATTTCAGTAGTCTCACTGGTCTCAGTAGTCTCAGTAGTCCCGGTGGTCTCGTCCGGCAGGTCCTGTGTGTCTGCTGTACACTGTCTCACCTGACTGCTGTCAAAGCCAGCACAGTTATTCACCATCTCATCAGCACTTAGCTTTTTTCAATCTCAGGCTCGGGGAAGTTACAGCTCTTTGTACGAGCGGCTGCAGTAATTGAATTTGCCGCAGAAACGGCGGCTGGAAAATTTCATTTTCTTCCCCTATCGGCCGGGTATGAGTGTCGGGAGGCCGAGCAGACGGGCACCTCCCTCCCGTCTCTCTAAACTTATCTTATCTCTCACCCATCTTTCCATTACGCTCCATCTCTCTCTGTCTCTCTCTCTCTCTCTTTTTCTCTATCTGGATCCAACTTTCTCTCTCTCCTTGTGTCTCATTCTTTCTCTATCCTTCTCGATTCCTTGTATTTTACTTTTTCTCTCTGTCGCTCACTCTATCCAAGTTTATTTCTATTTCTCTCTCTCACTCTTTTTTTTTGTTTGTTTCTGGCCCTCGCTCTGTCCATTTTTATGTATTTATCTCTCTCCAGCTTTCTCTTGTTCTCTCTCTCTCACTCAATCTATTTCTTTTGCTCTCTCTCTCTCTCTCTCTGTCTCTCTCAGTGACTCACCCTCACTTGTCTCTATCCCTCACTTACTTTTTCTTTCTTTGTCTCTACTTTCTATTGTTCTCTCTCTCTTTCTCTCTCTTCTTTGGGTAGATATTTTTGACCACACCCCTCCTCTTTCTGTCTAACTGTCTGTCTATCTATCTATTTCATTAGATCTCTCTATCTATCTCTCTCTCTTTCTTTCTCTTTCTCTGTCTGGATCCAACTTTCTCTCTCTGGCAGACCATAGACTCATGACCCCCCTCTCTTTTTCTCTATCCTTCTCAATTCCTTATATTTCACTCTTTCTCCAACTTTATTTCTTTATCTCTCAATTTATTTTATTCCCCCGCTATTTGTCTGGCCCTCGCTCTGTCTATTTTCATGTATTTATCTCTGTCCAGCTTTCTCTTGTTCACTCTCTCACTCAATCTATCTATTTCTTTTGCTCTCTCTCTCTCTCTCTCTCTCTCTCTCTCTCTCTCTCTTTCTCTCTTTTGCAGTGACTCACCCTCACATCTGTCAATGCCTCACTTTCTTTTTCCTCTCTCTTTTCTCTGTCTCTCACTCTCACACCAACTCTCTTTTCTTGTTCTCTCTCTCTCTCTTTAGCAGACCATAGACTCCTGACCCCCCCACTCTCTCTCTCTTTCTTTATTTCTTGTATTTCTCTCTCTCGTTTTGTCTCTGTCACTCTATCCAATTTTATTCCTTTATCTCGCTCCAACTGTCTCTCCGTCTCTTTGGCACTTTCTCTATCCCCATCTCTCTCTATTTCCCCTCTTTCTTTCTCTCTCTCTCTTTCTCTCCCCCCTCTCTCTCTCTATCCCTTGCTTCCCTTTATTTATTATTCTCTCTCTGTGTGTCTGCCTCTTGCTCTATTTAACTTTATTTCTTTATCTCTATCCAACTTCAAATCCATCTATCTATTTCTTTTACTTTCCTTTTCTCTCTCTCTCTCTCTTTGGCAGAAACTCACCCGCACCTTTTTCTGTCCCTCGCTTCCTTTTCTCTCTCTCTTTTTGTCTCTTTCTTTCGCACTTCCCAAATTTTTGTGTCTCTTTCTCTCACATGACCCATCCTTTTTCCATCTCTCTCTCTCTCTATCTATCTGTCTATCTATCTATCTCTCTTTTTGGCAGTGACTCACATTCACCTCTCTGCATCCCTCACTTTCTTTTTTCTCTTTCTTTGTCTCTCTCTCTCTCTCTCGCTCTCTCTGTCACTAATAGAAGAAGAAGACAGACATCTAATGCCCCCTCCTCCTCCTCCTCCTGCTCCTTCTCTCCCTTTCTCCTCTCTCAATCCCTCTTTCAGTCTGCAAGACACGCTATTCCTGAGAGAGGACAGGGCCGGATCCCCCTCTCTCTCTCTCTATCCCTCTCTCTCCCCCGTTCCCTCGTTCCTTCAGCTCGAGTCCAGATCCTCGGCGGTGGATAATCCGGGCGAGCGCGGGGGGCTTGTCACTGTGGCGATTTTCCCCCTAAATGCCTTCCACAAATAATGGTTTTCAGAATGAGCATTAACAGGCTTGATTACACGGAATGGCCCTTTTAATTTACCGCGGGATTCTATTGATCACAGGAGTGCAGATTAAAGCGTTCAATGAAGCCGGTGATGAGGTATTAAGCAGCTGAAGCCCCCCGGGGGATCGGCGGGGACAGGGGACGCGGCACGGCCAGGCCGCCGCCCGGCCCTGTGTACAGTTATTCCCGCCGTAATGAAGTGCCTCTATGCGGCGGCATGAAGCACAGACAGGAAAAATAGATTGAAGATGATGAGCTCTTCAAAGTCATTTCTCGCTCTCTCATTCCGCCTCATGCCCTGCTCCTCCCGCCGTTTTCCCGCGCCACTTCTTTGCCAAAATGCCCCGGATTTGCTTAGCTGGACCAATGCAATTTTTATGACCTTATTGCTTTTTTACCATGGTAATAGTTTTGAATCAATTTATCAATCTGCAGGAACCATCAGCCGTGTTGCCCTCAAAGATCAAGTCCAGGTCATTCCATCAATTCACTGGGGTGCACCGAGATGGAAAGTGAAGAGAAAAAATAGAAAAAAAAGAAAAAAGAAAGACAGATACCCCCCCCCCCCACCTCAACACCCCCGCCTCTACTGCAACCTCCTATAAACACGGGAGCACAAACTGGCTCAGGTGACAATCTGGGGCAGGGTTACCTTTATCCCCTGTCCTGCCCTTATAGCATCATCATCACCATCATCTTCATCTTTACCACCGAACAGAAACTGAGACAGAAAAAGTCTGTAGCCTGGCTGGATTAAATTACAAAGTTTTATTGCATTGCTATAAAATTTAAGCAAAATATACCAATTTTAGCACTGAAAAAAAAAGAAAAAATTCGTAGGTCCCTATATTACACCCTGTGCAAGGCTCGTCACAGTGTTCATTGCTATCTTACACCCCGCTAACAGCCTATTTTCACTCTTTCTGCCTGCCTCGTTTAAATAGCAACAGTGCTTCTGAATATATCTACACTGATGGGCGTGTTGGTTTTGAAATGTCTATCTATCTATCTATCTATCTATCTATCTATCTATCTATCTATCTATCTATCTATCTATCTATCTATCTATCTATCTATCCATCCATCCATTCATCCATCCATCTATCTATCTATCTTTGGTAGTGACTCACCCTTATCTCTCTCTTTCCTTCACTTTCTTTTCTCTCTCTCTCGTTGTCTCTGTCTCTCGCTCTACTCAGTTATTGTGCCTCTTTCTCTCACACGGCCCATTCTTTTTTCATCTCTCTCTCTCTCTCTCTCTCTCTATCTATCTATCTTTGGCAGTGACATCATCATCTTCATCATCATCAAACTGAGACAGAAAAGTCTTGCATTGCTATAAAATTTAAGCAAAATATACCTATTTTACTAAAATTCAAAAGTCCCTATCTTACACTCTGTGCAAGGCTTGTCACAATGCTCATTGCTATCTTACACCCCGCTAACAGTCTATTTTCAGTCCTTCCTCCTGCCTCGTTTAAATAGCAACACTGAGTCTGAATATATCTACACTGATGAGCGTGGTGGTCTGGAAATGAGGTGTGTTCAGGTTTTGGCAACAGAAAACACACAGGACTGAATACAACCTACAACAGATGTTGACGTAGTCAGACGTTTATCACTATCTTGGCAGCACACATCAACAATAAGCAGAATACTAAATAAAATAACATTGCTGTTCCCGTAAATGAGCTGCTGGAGCTCCTTCACAGCGTCAACCAGCAGCTCAGTTTCATCTGCTGAGAAGAGTTTGTTGGACACATCCAGGTAGCTGCACCGTTAAAATAGCAATCCACCAAAGTCAGAGCTCACCTGACTCTTAAAGAGCATGCATTTCATGTAACTCCCAAAATTGAACACACCCATCATTAATTAAGAGAATTAGTTCATGCCTCTTTTTTTGCATTTCAAGGAGCGCAAGGTGTACTTTTCCTGTCGTTACGATAGCAAAGATACACTGACACACCCTAAATCAAGTTGCACAGTGCTCGCCTATAGATTTTTGGAAAGGCCCATATACAGTAAACTCTTAATTTGTTTGAGATCTGAAAAAGTTATGAAAAATTGTGTTTACTATACATTCAAATGGAATCTTTGAGATGAATGACCTTATAATATTTGAGTTAGTCGTTTGCTTCTGTCACAACTGGGTGTGTGCTGTCAGTGTGTAGTCATTCCTCCACACAGAAGTGCAATATGCAATATATGTTGCATGTGAGGTGGTATACTATTATCTTATACATGCATCCTCTGTATATATGTAGATACATGTTTAAAACATATATAAAATATCTATAATACATATAATTTGTGTCTGAACATTCTTAATCATATGGTGTTATATGTTGCATTTATGTATGTTAAATTCATCTATGCAAGTATGTATATGTAATATTTGAAGAAAATGCATACATAAATATACTTACTTTTGTATATGAAATTGTAATTGTATGGCATATATGACAATCTCATATATGTACATACAGCTCTGGAAATAATAAGGAGAGATCACTTCAGTTTCTGAATCAGTTTCTCTGATTTTGCTATTTATAGGTTTATGTTTGAATAAAATGAACAAATGGCCGAAATAACAAAAAGAAAGATTCAGAGCTTTCAGACCTCAAATAATGCAAAGAAAACAAGTTCATATTCATAAAGTTTTCAGAAAGATTTCAGAAATCAATATTTGGTGGAATAACCCTGTTTTTTAATCACAGTTTTTTTTAAATGCATCTTGGCATCATGTTCTCCTCCACCAGTCTTACACACTGTTAAAAATTCAAGCAGTTCAGTTTGGTGGTTTGATGATTTGTGATCATCTGTCTTTCTCTTGATTATATTCCAGAGGTTTTTAATTTGGTAAAATCAAGAAAAGAAACACAATCATTAACTTATTTTTTCCAGAGCTGTATATATGTATGTTACATTTGCTTAAGGGAAGCTAAGAATCCTTTCTGAATCTTGATTGTCCTGTAACTTTTTCTTTTAAACAAATTATTTTAAAGAAAACAATCTTCATTGCTTTCACTTTCATGAAGCAGTTGATTTACAGAGCTTTTCGACTGTGTTTGTCCGGTTTTAGAAACTGCAGTTCTCCTCCAGGATTTATTCTGTGTGTTTGAAAGACTTTTAATTTGGTGGTGTTCCCTTGATGCCCTTTGTTTGGCTTGAACAAATGCCAATTAATGTTCCATTTCCCCAGTCAAATGGGATCTGAGCCCCCTAATGCAATTGTGATGAATTATCTGAAGTGGTTACTATACATGGAGTAATGGTAATGCAATAATGTGATAATGACAAAATAGCTTTTAGGGCCTGGCTTTCAGAATCAGCTGCATTTATCAGTGCTTTCATTTCAGAAGCATCTATCAGTGCTGCATTTAATTACCTCCTTTTATATTATATATATATATATATATATATATATATATATATATATATATATATCCCTACGAGACGTTTAGCTGATTCACTTTTAAAATATATACAGTTTATATAAGTGTACATATATTTACATAAACATATCAAGCATAACTTTATATACTTTATTATTCTCCTCCTTTTAAACTGTTCACCACAGAATAGAAAACCACCACAGAACAGCTATTAAACACTGTGTTTATTCAGGACATTTCCCACTACCCACAAGACACCACTCACAGGATGATGAAAACAGGATGCCAATCACAGGACACTGCCCACAAAACACCACCAACAGTATTTTGCAAACATACAGGACGCTGCCTACAGGACACCACCCACAAGACATTGCCCACAGGACGCTGCCCACAGAACACCACCAACAAGAAGTTGCTGAAATAACACTGCCCACAGGACACCACCCACAGTACACTACCCGCAGGATATAGCAAACAGGACGCCACCTACAGGACACTGCCTACAAGACACCACCCACAGGACCTTTCCCACAGGATGTTTTCCACACGACAACACCCACAGGATGCTGCCCACGAACCAACACCCACAGGACAACACCCACAGGACTCTACCCATAGGATGCTGCCCACAAATCACCACCCACAAGACACTACCCACAGTATGTTGCCCACAGGACATCACCCACAGGACACTACCATAGGATGTTGCCCACAGGACACCACCCACAGGGTGTTGCAAACATGACACCGCACACAGGACACCACCCACAGGACACTGCCTACAAGATACCATCACAGGACGCCACCCACAGGACACCACCCACAAGACACTGCACACAGGACACCACCCACAGGGTGTTGCAAACATGACACCATTCACAGGACACCGACCTCAGGACACTGCCCACAGGACACCACCCACAGGGTGTTGCAAACATGACACCACATACAGGATGTTGCAACAGTACAGGACACTGCTCACAGGACACCACCCACAGGATGTTGCAAGCAGTACACCATCCACAGGACACTGCCTACGGGACACCACCCACAGGGTGTTGCAAACACTGCCCATAGGACACCACCCACAGGATGTTGCCTACAGGACACCACCCACAGGATGTTGGTGTAATAATATCTGCTCTGTGGTGGTTTTCTATGCTGTGGGTTCTGATTATTAGTATAGTAATAGTAATAAAATAAAACAGAAGGGAATATAGGGAATATATATTTCCTATATGATCAGTGGAGCTAAAGAATAAAAGAAACCAGGAAGTAGGTGGTCATAATGTTCTGCTTGGACACTATAAGGTAGTGGGAGTTAAAGGGGTGTGGTTTATAATATAATAGCTGTATAAATGGAGGTGTGTGCTGATTTGTTGTTCTTCTCTCTCTCTCTCTCTCCCTTTCTCCCTCTCTCTCTCTCTCTCTCTCTCCTTTTCCCTCTCTCTCTCTCTCCCTTTCTCTCTCTCTGTCTCTCTCTCTCCCTTTCTCTCTCTCTCTCTCTCTCTCTCTCTCTCTCTCTCTCTCTCTCTCCTTTTCCCTCTCTCTCTCTCTCTCACTCCCTCTCTCTCCTTTTCCCTCTCCCTCTCTCTCTCTCTCTCTCTCTCTCTCTCTCTCTCTCTCTACAGTGGGGCAATACGTCTCTGGAAGCTCCAGCAAATCGGATCCTAATGAGGCTCTTTAAGGCTGTTTGAATTTCTAATGAATAACTCCAGGCACAAAAATAAACACATTGCTATTGATCATGTCCTGAAGATTTAGGATAATGTAATAATGGAGGCGAGTGATTGGCTGGAGTCTGGAGCCCCGCGCTCTCTGTTATTACTGTACGGATCAGATCACCACATCAAACCCGGGTCTCATATCTGAACCCGCTCGCACCCTCAGATGAGAATATTCGAGAATATTCCAGTCTCTATTCTATATTTTATTATAGAACTATTATTAAAAAAGACCTGATTAAGACCTGCTGCGCAAGGTTAGGAGGCTTTTAATGTCTATTACATAAATAAGTTTAAAGTACATTATTTTTTTTTGTGACAAATGATAATCAACTATTATTTGATTATAAACAGCTCTGTAAAATGTTAAGAGAGCACTTCAGTTTATGAATCAGTTTCTCTGATTTTGCTATTTATAGGTTTATGTTTGAGTAAAATGAACATTGTAGTTTTATTCTATAAACTACAGACAACATTTCTCCCAAATTCCAAAAAAAAAAAAATTGTCATTTAGAGCATTTATTTACAGAAAATGAGAAACGGCTGAAATAACAAAAAATATGTGTTCAGACCTCAAATAATTCAAAGAAAACAGGTTCATATTCATAATATTTTTAGAGCCCTGAAGAAGAAAGTCGTCACTGGTGTACTAACAGATGTCTAGCAGGTAAACCAAGGAAAACCAAAGCAGTTAATGACAGAAATATAAGATATAAACTTATATGTGCATATATCCAGAGGATACCTTACAGGTAACATACATATATGGAAAAAAACACTCTTTTTATAGGGATATATAGTATATGTCATATCATGCACTTCAATGTGAGCATTCAGTGAGTTTTCATTTATGTGTTCTGTGTATAATTATAAAATAACATGTAGAAAATTGAGTTAATCAAGTTAATCAAGAAGAAGCTGAATTTAAGTTGAATTTACTACATGATAAATAATTTAAGGAAATTATTGTTATTGTTTACAGAACACTTGAGTTAATCCAACTTAAAACTTAAAAAAAAAGTTATTACGCCTAAATTGTGGGCTAACTTAAATGAGAAATAATTAATAATGATTATTAATAATAATGGAACTAATAATAACTTGCCCTTTGTTCTCTAATTTGTTGCAGCAATTATGGCATGAATGCAATGATCTGATTGGCTGAATAATTGCTATAATCAGTTCTTCTGGGTTTTAAATCCCACATTGTATTTTCTGCACCGAGGACTTTGAATTTGTACTTGATCCCCTCTATAAAAGCCCCTGCAGCTGGGTTGCCATGTCCCCTGTTAATTCCGGCGTAATGTAGTGAAATGTTATGCAACATGTTTAAGTAATAGATGAGCGCAGTCACGGGTGAGGTACATGATTGATTATTGGATGACACTATCTGCTAGTTTTTAACTCATCCCTTTAAAGCAGTGCTATCTGCCCCCGGGGGTGCAGGGCTGGGAATGGTAATGGGTCTTTAAGGCCTGCTGTAATGAATATTTAAAATCTATTTTACACACGAGCGTGTCAAGGGCACTTCCTTAAAAGTTGTATTAGCATCACTCATACACACTGTAAAGGTGAATACCTGAGCTGTGTGTCCGGTCATTATTTTATTATGTTTTTTTTTTATTTTTAACTAATTAATACATGAGTTTGGATATGATGGATATGAGATTAAGATTAAATATTAGAGAAGATCCACTTTAAATTAACTTTTAATTGATATTTGTAGTGTACTTTATAGCAAATGTTGTCTAGGTTAGCTAGACTCAAATAGACACTGTCTAGACATAAACTTCTGACTATTTCTCTTGAAATACAAGACAGAAATGCTGCATAATTGGTGTGCACACTGTAAGAAGCCTGAAAAGTTGCATTTGCTTAAATAATTTAAACAGAAAACTTGAGTTAATCCAATATAAAACTAAAAATTATTAAGCATAAATTATTTAATGATTATGATAGCGATAACTAAGTGATAATTAAATTAAATGAAAACTCTCCCAAATTCCATATAAAAATATTGTCATTTATTTGCAGAAAATGAGAATGAAATGGCTGAAATAATAAAAAAGATGCAAATAAATAATGCAAAGAAAACAAGTTCATATTCATAAAGTTTTAAGAGTTCAGAAATAATCAATATTTGGTGGAATAACCCTGGTGGTTTTTAATCACAGTTTTTGCGCATCTTGGCATCATGTTCTCCTCCACCAGTCTTACACACTGCTTTTGGATAACTTTATGCTGCTTTACTCCTGGTGCAAAAATTCAAGCAGTTCAGCTTGGTGCTTTGATGGTTTGTGATCATCCATCTTCCTCTTGATTATATTCCAACCTCCCTTTAACCTTTAACCCCTTTAACCTCAACATTTGCAACTTGGGATGTCTGCTGTATATGTTTCAGTTTATATATTTTGTGTGTAGTTTTTTTTGAGGATGGATGATAACTGCAGTATGTTTTTTTGGGGTGATGCTGCTGGTTTAGAGAATTATGGATCATTATGGGATACATGCAGGTCAATGAAGAGGTCACAGAACCGTATCCCCCCCCCCCCCCCCCCCGTTCTGTTCTGCAGGGAACAGCAGCTCGTATCCAGAGACCTCGGCCGGCTCTGACCTACAGCGTTCCCAGAAAGAGGTCCGGCGGCGTTCCTGGGCTATTATTAGACCGGCGGCCCTATCTCTCCCTCTGCTCTTAGAGGTCAGCCTCAGAATGAGCATTAAGCAAACAGCTAATGGAATTTAGGGGTATAATAATATAGGGATATAGTGAGAAAATTCTATTAACAAGATATAAATCATGTTGAGTGTGAGGTAAGTGTTTTTTAATTGATTGATGGAAAAGACGATCCATAGGTTTTCTGAAGACTAACAGCCATTTACTGTCTCCTGCGCAGTAAAAGAGGCAAAAAGGGAAAGATAAGGGAATTACAGTGTGCAGGGAATAAATTATTCAGAGAAGATAATCATTTTGTGCTGACATTACTAATGTGAAGAAGCATTTAATCTCCCCGCGCTAGACGCGCTCCTCCGGGACGGGGGACTGGGTGAAGGTTTTTATAAAGATTAAAGCTGCATCCTCCTCTCCAGCCCGCGATTACTTTCAGCCTCCTGTATTCTAATCACTGCGGGCGGCGCGAGAGAGCGCGAGAGCGAGGGAGCGAAGGAGAGGAAATTACAACAGCAGTCCAAAACTCACAAAACTCCAAACTTTAAACACAACTTTATACTGCATTTATATTCAGACCGGATCATTCTAACAATCATTAATTTAGTTTTTTTTAGCGTTTGCGGCTAAATCCTAAAAAAATTCCATATTTTAATTTTAATTGTAATGTCCGCATCTGAATTTTACAAAGAAACAAACTCAATTTCTAATTTCCCAAAAATCTGATGGTATCAAACCTACTTTTGTTACACTGTCAGTTCTAGGGGCGGGGCCATAAGGGCTTTGGCCCCAGCTGAAATCTGATTGGCCCCTAAAGTGCCCCTGTCCTTTCACTCTGTCACTCATCATGTCTATTTACGCTAAAAATGCATGTAAAACTGGTAAGCACCAAAAGACTTACACAAAAATAAAAATATGCCATCAAAAGTGCAGATTATTTACATATAGAAGCAAAAAAAAAAGAGTCCAAAAAGAGTTTAGCAGCAGATTCACAAAAAAATCACAGTAACAAAAAAATGAAAGCAATCAAAAATGACACAAAACACAAAAATTAAAGTAAAAACATGGCAGAAAAATCCAAACCATTATAATAATAAAGTAACTGAGTACTTACAAAAATACATATTTTATACATATTTTTCTGTTTTAAATTTGCAACAAAGACTTTTTCCTTTGATTTCTTTGATTTTATTTTTTCGGCACAAAATTAACTAAATTAATAGATTTTAATGTGTAAGATTTTTTAAATTACACTCAGTTGTTTGAATATGTTGTGATTGATGAAATAATACTTGGCTCATCTATAAATATTGTGGCCCTTTGATAATCCTACTAAAAATTCTATATTTGCAACTGTTTTCTTACAACCTGCAATTATAAAATTAGGAAACTGATTAAAGTAATTTTTTTCATTTGTCCTTAAATTCAGATTTTTAAATTCTGATTTTAAATGTATTTTTTCTTCACTATACTAAATAGAAAAACTATGCATGCTATGCCATATCAAATCTTATTGTACACACACACACACACATATACAGTAGTATTGTCTTTTAATAGTAAATTAAATAAAATATTCTTTTTTTCATATTACCACGGCTATCTGTATTAAAAAATACCCTGTAAGCCTGGATAAGTAATAAATAATATTTATTTGAAAAATGTTATTAGTTCATTACTTAAACTTATTATGCTTAAAACTTAAACCGTTTTTTTAGGTTATATCGATTATATCAATTGCTTTGCACAACAATTCTAAAATCGCTGTATTTGGGGAAGCTGTGGGAACAGAAGTGAGCTTTTAAGTTCAATTTACTTGAATTTACTTTAAATATTGTTTACTTAAAATGTAATTAATTCATTTGACTTCATTAAAATAATTCATTAATTAGACTTAAATGAAAAAATCCATACGGTCATAACATAACATTTTGTCTAGAATTGTTTATTTATTTTTTTATTTTTGCTAAATTATTTATTTTGCTACATTGTTATTATTGTATACAAATCCAAATACAGTCTTTATAAATGAAGACAAAAAAAATATATATATATTGATTTGATCAGCCGTAGTGATACAATCTGGGTTAGCACCCGAACATCCCTTTCAGACAGCTTCCTCTTCCAGCATCCACAGTTAATCCTGTTGGATGTGGTCGGTCCTTCTTGGTGGTATGCTGATATTACCCTGGATACAGTGGCTCTTGATGCATCACAAAGACTTGTTGTCTTGGTCACAGATGCTCCAGCAAGACGTGCACCAACAATTTGTCCTCTTTTGAACTCTGGTATGTCTCCCATAATGTTGTGTGCATTGCAATATTTAGAGCAGAACTGTGTTCTTACCCTGCTAATTGAACCTTCACACTCTGCTCTTACTTGTGCAATAATGTGCAATTAATGAAGATTGAACACCATGCTGCTCCAATTTAGACATGAAACCTAAAATCCCACACTAAAATGATGACAGGTGTTTCAGTTTCATTGTCCAACCCCTGTATATATATATATATATATATATATATATATATATATATATATATATATATAACCTATATAACCCATTGGTTCTGATTGGGAACTAAACGTCTCCTCCTCAGTATTAGTATTAGCTGAAGACAGGAGATGTGAGACGTGAGACATACGTGTTCATGTCTTACATCCAGTAAACATCCTGTTTCTCCTGGATCAACAGATGTCTCCATCTGCCCGGGACGCCCTCTGATCATTCATTCACACACACACACACACACACACACACACACACACACACACACACACAGAGAGAAAGAAAGCACATCTGCAATGTATACCCACATTGATCTGGGCATAGATCCACGCTGTGTCAGGATGATACACATTATTTACAAGTGGCTGTTCTCCCCCCTCTCTCGCTATTCTTCATCTCAGCCTCACTTCAGAGGGCGAATTAGGGGGAGAGAGAGAGAGAGACGGATAGATAAAGAGAGAGAGAGATGAGAAGAAAAAGAAAAACAAGAGACAAGAGCAACAAGCCTCCGATAACCATCTACCATGACAAATTATGAGTGTTACAAAATAAAATGACAAACGGAGAGGAGGGGGCGTGCCGGGCTGGAAGTTAACAAGGTGCTGATCAGCCGGGCCGCCGTTATCTTCTCTTCATGTTTATTGCAGTCAGGCCTCTTATTGCCCCCCCGCCCCTGACATTGATCGACAGCTCCTATTAAGGCGGCGTTCCCTGCAGGGAGCAGATACATTAAATAAAACACTTATTGCTTTTCATTGGCCGCCCCATAAAATATGGCCGCTAAATAGCCGCCGCCATCAGATGCGGTTTTTGCTACAGGGTTTTAATTTGAGAGACTGCTTTATAACGCTGGTGCAGTCGACACACCGGCCTTTGTTTTGCCGGCTGTAATGATTGTGTACATATCGCTGAATTGATGGGCTGTCTCCTCGGGGGGCTTTGTTCCGCTTTAATGTGCCGCGGCCCTGTTTACCAGAGAGAAAGAGAGAGAGAGAGAGCGACACCTGAACCAGGATTTTATCTCTTTCATTCTCTGTGTTCCTGTGTTCTCTCTCTCTCTCTGTCTCTCTGTCTGCTGCATCTCTTTTCCTCTCCTCTCCTTTCCCCTCTTTCTCCTTGTCTCCGTGTGTGTCTGTAAGTGTGTGTGTGTGTATATGTGTGTGTGTGGGCGCCTTATCTGCAGCTTCTGCCCAGGAGTGGCTCTAAGCTCTCATCTGGCTACAAGATAAGAGTCCCTGCCGGTGGTGTGCATGGATACGCAACAATAGCTCAGGTTGTTAGGTTAATAAAACGCCCTAATTATACGTCTCTTTTTGTGTCTCAATTGTAGAGCTACATTCCTTCCCCCCACCCTGTCCACACACACACACACACACATATATACACACAGAGACAGAGAGAGAATAAATGCAATATATACTAAGGGGTGGGCGATATGGCTCTTAAATAATATCACAATATTTTTTTTCGATACTGTATTTTCGTGAAGCTATATTCTTGTCAATATAAAAAAAAAAAAAACAGGGGTTGGACTAGAGATGGGCGATATGGCCCCAAAAAAAATCTCAAAATATTTTATGGTATTCTCAAGGTTTTTATAAGGTGATATATTATTAGTATTATTATCGCATACACACTCTGCATCCTCCAGATACAGTATAAGTAGATATAATTCTATGAAATACATCTACATCTATGAAATGAAACCCATAATAAAATATATGTACATATGCATACTGTATATTACATTTATATACAGTATGTTAGTATATATAAATGTACTTCACTTCCACAACCATACATATATTTTGTATGAGCCTGACATGTATGGAAAACATATTTCAAAAAATGTCAATGTCAATATATACAGTAAAGTTGTTCCAACTTCTAATAGGTTTCATATATAGTTTGCACATACAGCTCTGGAAAACGTTAAGAGAGCACTTCAGTTTCTGAATCAGTTTCTCTGATTTAGCTATTTATAGGTTTATGTTTGAGTAAAATGAGCCTTGTTGCTTTATTCTATAAACTATAAATTCCAAGTAAAAATATCGTGATTTAGAGCATTTATTTGCAAAAAAATGGAAAATGAGAAATGGCTGACAAAACAAAAAAGGATACAGAGCTCAAATAATCAAACCTCAAATAATGTAAAGAAAACAAGTTCATATTCATAAAGAGTTCATAAAGTAGTTTTAAGAGTTCAGAAATCAATGTTTGTTGAAATAACTTGGTAGTGGTTTTTAATCACAGTTTTTTCATGCAGCTTGGCATCACGTTCTCCTCCACCAGTCTTACACACTGCTTTTGGATAATCCATCCATCCAGCTTCCTCTTGATTATATTCCAGAGGTTTTCAATGTGGTGAAATCAAAGAAAATCATAATTTTTAAGTGCTCTCTTATTTTTTCAGAACTGTATATGTTTTTACTTGATACAGCCATATATGTTATATATAACAGGTGTGAAATGGGTCCAGAATTCTGGTAATAATGATGATACATTTGGAACAGGACTGGATTGCTGTCCAGTGAACCCCCACACCACCACTACTACCCACCACTCCCCATCCTGCCGCTGTTATCTGTGTGGCGGCGGCGGCGGCAGGACAGCTGTGCCGGGTGGTGTGGGTGTCATGTCCCTGCTTTGTGCGCTGCATATTAAAAGCTTTATGGAAGCAATTAAATGTGTGCTTAATGGCGAGGAGCTGGCAGAATGAATGTAGCATTGAATTAGCAGTTATGATGGGGCACATTACAGCATGGAGTAAATGCTATTAGCTCAGGCGCTCTCTCTCTCCTCGCCGTCAGGTTTGGCAGCAGGACATGACTTAATTACCCCTTTGTCACATACACTTTTTACCCGCTGATCTAATTTCCCTCCGCCACAGCAGGAAGCGGCTCGCCGAAAGTCAGAGCTCACCCTCTCCTCCGGACGTCCATTGATATTCCTAATACCTTTTTTGCGGCGTGATGCATTGGAGCTGACTCATCCCAATAATAATTACCCAGCAAAGTGCTCCCGGCAGACTGAAGCTGCTGCACCTCACAGCCCGGCCTCACCAAACTCAATTACCCACAATACACCCACTGCAGCCCCGCCAGACTCACTGCAACTCAGAAAAATACAGTATAAGTATATAATAGGAGTGGGCGATATGGCCCTTAAATAATATCACGATATTTCATGGTATTTGTGCAATAACGATACTTTTCGCGATATAACAAAACACTGAAATAAAATAAATATATATATATATATATATATATATATATATATATATATATATATATATATATATATATATTTAAAATTGTATTATTGTATTATTGCATACAATATGATCAATTTTAACAGCTGTGCTGAACTCATCAAGAGTTAATTACTTGAATTTCTTGTCTCTTAATAAAGTGTTTGAGAGCATCAGTTAAAGTAAAGTAGTGAAGAGGTAGAGTTACAGGTATACAGTGAATAGTGAATATTACAGTAATGTTCTAATCCAGATTATGAGACGCAACAACTACTCAACTAAATAAAAATTTCAAGAACTTGGAAAGTTTCCTCAAGTGTAGTTGACCATCAAAAAAGACCATTAAAACATTATGATGATGATGAAACTGGCACTCATCAGGACCACCCCAGGAAAGGGAGAGCGAGAGTTCCCTCTGTTGTACAGGATCATCAGAGTTACCAGCACTATCAATCAATCAACCTTTATTTTTTTTACTCTGGAAAAACATTGAGGGTGACCCTCATTTACAATGTTGCCGAGCATTTATAACATCAAAGGGATTGAACACATTTGATAATAATTTAGAAATAATAAGAAATAAAATATTTAAAAATACTACAATTTTAAATCAATAAAAGTATGTAAAACAGAAAATTCTAAAATACCATAAAAACACAAAATTAAAATGTATAAAATATAAAATAAGTAAAAAGATAAGAGTAAAAGATGATAAGAAGTGAATAAATAAATAATAGAACCAAGATCAAGAATTAAATAATATAACAAATAATAATATATCACCTTATACACTACTTTTTGGGTCCGAAACATCTCAATCTCTCATACACGGACTCCTCCAGCACTCAGAACTCCCACGAGGGGTTAAAAACCTGTAATCTGAAGAGACTGAGCCGAACATATTCCGTCTGCTCCGTTCAGCAGCAGCAGTGATTGATAAACACCCAGACTCCTTTTTGATAAGGATATGAAATGTCACCGAGTGTGAGCATAAAAGATATAGTGCCTAAACACTCAGTAAAGGTGGGATTGATGTTATCATTAACAGGTGATATCTGTGGCTCTGAGGTCATTCCTACATCAGAAAAAGTATTGAAATAATGTATCACAGCAGCTCAGCTCTGTCAGGAGAAATAATGTGAAAGTGTGCTCTGTTTGTTTTCCTGTGAGTTGTGAGTTTGTTTTCTCAAATGTGAGAGATGCTGTTAAACATACAGGGCCTTATTTTAGCGATCTGTAGACGAGCCGTGAACCGTGCACTGTGCAGCTTGATTTAGGGCGTGTCAGTGTGTCTTTGCTATCGTAATGACGGGAAAAGTACACATTGTGTGGCTCGAAACATGCTAAAGGCATGCATTAATTCTCATAATTAATCATTTGAGTGTTTTAAGCCTTTAAACATACAATAAATCAATCAGCGTGTCAATTGAATTCCCTTTTCCTAAGAGTCAGGTGCGCTCTCAGATTGCTATTTTAATGGTGCAGCTACCTAGATAGGGTGCTTTTAGTGTTACAACAATTACAACAATTATCTGATTAACTGATACATTACAGTAGCAGATGACCTGACTGACCAGGGGACACAATCCTTTCTTACTTTTAAAAATAAAACCACTTTGTAAAAGTTAATTTTAGGTATATAAATATCAAAGAAACTCATATATATATGCAGCTCTGGAAAAAAAGACCAGTTAAAAATGATGAGTTTCTTTGATTTTACCAAATTGAAAACCTCTGGAATATAATCAAGAGGAAGAGGGATGATCACAAGCCATCAAACCACCAAACTGAACTGCTTGAATTTTTGCACCAGGAGTAAAGCAGCATTAAGTTATCCAAAAGCAGTGTGTAAGACTGGTGGAGGAAGAGAACATGATGCCAAGATGCATGAAAAAAACTTTGATTAAAAACCACAATTATGTTACCAAATATTGATTTTTGGACTTTATGAGCAGATTAACAAACACAGTAATATTTTAGAAGTGAAATGAAGTTTACAGGATTTACAGAAAGTGTGCAATAATTCTAACAAAAATTGGCAGCTATATATACATTATTACTATGTAATAACAAGTGTTGATACTTACTAACACAATATTAACACAGTTTTACTTTATTATTTATTTTTAATTCTAAAATGTATCATATGTCCTTCTAATACATATAGTTTTTTTAGTACTTTTAAACAATTAATGACATTATAGAAAAATACAGAAATTAATACAATTGTGATGAAAGTTAGCTATACTGTAAAATTACAGCTCTAATACAGAAAGCTAATGGCATATTTTTCTAAATTCATATAAAAACATGTGCAGTATGTTTTATACACATATATACATATTTTTATAATCAGCAGTTTCATCAGTAGAGATGATAATAAAGTGAATGCATCAGCAAAATCAAGTCCAGAGAGAGTAAAGAGAGTAAAGAGAGTAAAGAGTGAGAGTTTTCTCTCCTCTCCTGCCCCGTAAGTCGCAGTAGATGAGGTGGAGCATCATCAGGCGGTGAGGGAATGTGGTGTCCTTGCAGATTGAGTGGTCACTTGTTCAACTTTGGCCATTAAACTGAGTGCAGCAGGCAGTTTGCACTCCCACTGCGCTGCTCTGGCACATTTATTGTACGGGCACAGACTAATGGAACCCAGTTAGGGTGTGTTAACAATTTTTCTATCGATTAATGAAGGGGAATCAAAGCCAGACTAGACTTAGCCACCAAGATTTAGTGGCTTTTAAGGTAGTAGCGATGAATATAATGCTTTAGAAAGAGCTTCTGTACATTAGATATATGACACCTGCTACATTAAGCTACATTAAGCTTTAATACGTCTTCATTACTGGCAGGCTGCCGAACCCCTTCAAGGTTGAAATAGAGATCCACCTTTCATTATGCCACCCATCATCGCTCTGAGGAGAGGTATGAAATAATAATGGAATTGTTGAAACAGTTCTGCCCAAGTTGTTAATGTTAATCGATGTATTAAATATTAAGGATTTCCATAACAGGACTTTGAACGGCTGCCGGGTGCTTCGGTAAGGGCGATTCAGAATTACAGCACAGGCACAACTTTTCTCTCATGCTTAATTAAACAGAGTACGGCATAACGTCAACGTCGGCCCCGCCCCCCCCTTTTTTTGAGTTCAGCATGATTTAAAAGCATATAAAAAAAATTAAGCAAAAAAAACATATATAAAAAATAAAGCTACGTTAAAATGTGGTCGAAATAATATTTTATCTTAAAGGATAAAAGAGAATGTTAAATCTAATGAACAGCTTGATTTAGGGTGTGTCAGTGTGTCTTTGCTATCATAACGACGGGAAAAGTACACCTTGTTTGGCTCGAAACGCAGAGCAAAAGGCATGTACTAATTCTCTTAATTAATCATGGGTGTGGTTAATTTTGGGCATAATGTGAAATAAACCAATCAGAGTGTCTCTTGCTCATCATTCCCTTTAAGAGTCAGGTGAGCTCTGACTTTGGCAGATTGCTATTTTAACGGTGCAGCTACCTGGACCTATCCAATGTTTAATCTTATATGGTTGAAAAAATGTGAGCAAAACGTTAACTTAACATAAGGGTGTGTTTTGTGAAATAAACTAATCAGAGTTTCACCTGCTCATCATTCCCTTTAAGAGCCAGGTGAGCTCTGACTTTGGCAGATTGCTATTTTAACAGCGCAGTTACCTGGACATATCCAAAGCTTAATATTAAATGGTTGAAAAAATTTTAACAAAATATAACTTAACATACATAAACACTAATTTTAACTTAACATTTTGTAATGAACAAAATGGGCCATTAACCGTGCATCGTGCAGCTTGATTTAGGGCGTGTCAATGTGTCTTTGCTATCATATTGACGGGAAAAGTACACCTTGCGTGGCTCCAAACGCAAAGCAAAAGGCATGTACTAATTCTCTTGACTAATCATGGGTGTGGTTAATTTTGGGCATAATGTGAAATAAACCAATCAGAGTGTCTCTTGCTCATCATTCCCTTTTCGAGCCAGGTGAGCTCTGACGTTGGCAGATTGCTATTTTAAAGGCGCAGCTACCTGGACATGTCCAATGCTACTTTATGATATTAAATGGTACTTTAATTAAAACTAGGGATGTGCCATATCGTATCATACGTAACAATATCACAAACGATATTATACCCTTATATATGGTGCCATATCACCCACCCCTAATTATCACATTAGGGTACTAATTTTACTGTTTTTATGAAAAGAATAATTCACACTGTTCTCATTATTTTCCATTATATATATACTAGAGACAGATTATATCTGTCCAGTATCATTTATTTTACTTTAATCCTGGATATATGGAGATATTTGGAGCAGTGTGTTATTAATATTATTCGTATCATGACAGATCATTCTGGATCATTGACTTCTGTTACAAATCTGATAAAATTCTTGTATTTCTTTTTTAATATCTCAGTTAGAGGTGTGCCATGTCATATCTTATGCAATAATAATAAAATTTAATTTTCATTTTGTTGCAGTAGTGTGTTCTTGAAATATATATATATATATTTTTTTAATTCAGTGTTTTGTCATATCGCCAAGAGCATCGTTATCACGAAAATACCATGAAATATCGTGATATTATTTTAGGTGCATATCGCCCACCCCTAATTAGAACACTCTAAAGCAGGGGTGTCCAAACTACGGCCCGCGCGTTTCTAGCAAAGAAAAATGGGCCAAAGAGTCTAAAAGCGGAGAGGGTGCACATTTCTAGCACAAAAAAAGCGGCCAAAGGGTGTAAAAGCGAACAGAGTGCGCATTTCTAGCGCAAAACACGGCCAAAGAGTCTAAAAGCGGAGAGGGTGCGCAGTTTTAGTGTAGAAAAACGGCAAATGAGTCTAAAAGTTGCCGTAATTAAGGAGTTTAATATTAAAAGTTTTTAAAAATATAAAAATTTGAAAAATCTTAGTTTACACAAGATAGATAGATAAAAATAGTAAAGATAGATAAAGATAGTAATTCAAGTAAAATGGTGTGTAAATGAAATAATCAGGAAAATGTATTATTTAAAGTGGTATATTTCATTATTTGTTTTATTACAGAGTCTGTGGCCCCTGACTTCAAATATATTTCTCCTTCTGACCCCCAACAAAAAAAGTTTGGACGCCCCTGCTCTAAAGGTTAATTATAAGATTCTAGGGTTAAGTAAATGTGAAGTATAAATTAGTTGCGGTGAATGGAATGTCCTCACAAGAATAGTAAAACCAACACACACACACAGGCCTGATCACTATACATTCTTTCTGCTTGTGATGTTCCTATCATTTACACTACAATCACATGAACACACCACCGACTTCAAACAAACACTCAGTGTGCAGGACAGAGCGCGTCACACACACGGCGACCGTGCCGGATTCCTCCCCGCCGCCGCACACGACGCCTCACAAATAAACCAGCCCTCGCTCCGGCCGCCGCGGCCCCGCCCACTGTATAGAGAGAAAACAGGGGCCCCGCAGGACGCCGAGCGGGCCCCCGCCGGCCCCATACTCACCACCACGCTCTGCTTCTCTCTCCCTCTCGCAGTGTAAAGACTTTACGGTGTTTGCCTTGCAGCTCTTTGATGAGAATAAATGCCTTTTCATCTCTGGACAAAACGTTTTAAATCTGTTAAAATAGTGCATTTTAACCCTCTATAGCAGTGGTGTGCATTTAAGTTTGGCAACGGGCCAGATATTTTCCAAGTCATTATGTGGTGGCCACAAAAAAAATAAAAATTCAGTTTTGTAAAATGAAGTAAGTGTAATGGAATGGAGTGCTACAGAGACTAGTGGCTCTCCAGCCCAGAAGGTTGTTGAATCCAATTGCAGAACAGTTGATCTCAAAGCAGGTAAACCCAAGAAGAAAGGAAAAAAAAATAAAATAATAAACACACCGCTCCTCACGCGGAATCGAACCCGTGTCGTCAGGGTCGTGCTCCAATAAACTATCGCTACACACCCTGGCTAGTGAATTGGGACACAACCGGGGGGAAAAAAACACCCTTATAAGGAGATAGGGAGCCTGAGAACAAGCAGAAAAACAAGAACGGACGGAAATTAAAGAAACTAAAGTGTCGAGCGCGACAGAGAGAGAGAGAGAGAGAGAGAGAGAGGGGAGTAATATAAACAAACGCTAACCAGAGAAGCGTTTTATTTATATAATTTTTTCACTATCGTTCATTATAGTTCAAACAACGCCTATTGCCAACCCCTGCTCTATAGCATGATCTTTATAGTCATTCTAGTCCCAAACAAACTATCAAATATACTCTTCATGTTTGAGCTAAACGGCTGTTCAGGTGCAGTTTAACCTGATTTATTGCCCAATAATAATAATTACTTCAGCTATTATTTATCTAATGCTAATCTCTGCTGCTGCAACTCCATGCTAAACTACACTGAAATATGGGCTTAATCGAAACACAGAATCTTCTTCCTGTATTTACTTTATTAATCACGCCCCACACAGTTCTGACCAATAAGAGGAGAGAACATGATCATGTGACACAATGCAGGACAAAACATGCTGAACATACTCAACAGCGTTCTCTGTTTCTCCGTCCCTCTTGCAGTGTAAAGGCTTTATGGTGTTTGCCTTGCAGATTTTGATTCTGGACATTATGATTTGGTTAAAATAGAGCATTTTAGCTCTCAATTGCATGATCTTCATATTTGTTGAGATATTTTTGCTGAGTCAAATACAATAAAATAACACTGTTTTTAAGACAATAAAAGACACTAAAATCCAAATAACCACAATTATAATAAATACATTGAAAGTACAAAGCAATAATAAAAAACTGCAAAAAAAACTAACAATAAGGACAAAGAACATAACAAGAATGCAGAAAAAGCCCAGGTCAATAACCAGGTAGGCAGTATAGAAGAGCAAGGCAGAAATTGTAGTCGAAATACAAAAATAGGTCAAACACAGAATAAACAATACACAGGTAAAGATTGTAAACACTTTGTATAGACAGACAGAACCAGATCTAATACTCGGCTGTGAGAAAGTGAAGTGAAGGGGTATTTATAGTGAAGAGAACAGACGAAATCAATACTCAGGTGATCGTGATCTGGGAGACGAAATGTGATCAATACAGTGGTGAACTACTAATTCAGACCAGAGCAATCAAGCTACATGTGTGAAAAACACATGAAAACAAAAAAATATAAAGAGCAGATCGAGAATCACAGTTCTAAAAGTTATAACCAACAATGTAATTTTTTTACAGACGCTAGTTTTTGTCTTTCCGAGTTTTGTCAACTACATAATAAACACCTGGCAGAGACAGAATAACTCCAAATCTGAGACATCAGAACGTGCTAACGCTGACAGAGGAGCGCCGCAACAATTATTGATGAGGGAAATTCTCCATTCGTCGTTCTGTGACACTTTTACAGTCTGTAATGCGGAATTGTTGCCAATATCCTGCGTGGGGCAGATGGGCAAGTCAGCAAGATGGATCAGATGCCACATAAATTGGTGAGTGCCACTGAAAGCATGGAGAGATACAGCTATCTGTGCTTTATAGGCCTGAGCAAAGGGGAGGGCTGCCAAAGGCAACAGCTTAAACTATCCATCCTGATTATTCCCTATTCAGCACCGCGAAGAATACAGTCAAACGATATCTACTCGTCTGCTGAAACATAAGAGGCGTTCGCCATGCTAAATCAATTACTAATCATAAAAATAAAATAATATAAAAAAATCAACAGTATATCGTCGCTGTCTTATAAAAATAAGCATCACCAAAACAGCAACTTTACAGGAAAAAGAAAAAACTTCAAAACTTTCAATGGAAGTCAATGTAAAAAGAGTTTATTTCAGGTCATTTGGTGCGTTCATTAAGAATTTTTGGTACAGTGTAAGAGACAGTTTGTGTGTAGTAAACTAAATATCAACAAATAATGAGATACTTGTTTTTCATTGGACAACGATGATACACAATCCCAAAGTCCCAAAGTGATTTCTTAATTATACAGGTATTTTGTATTTAATCAGTTTATCTTTGTCTGATATACAGCTCTGGAAAAATAAGAGACCACTTCTTCAGTTTCTGAATCACTTTCTCTGATTTTGCTATTTATAGGTTTATGTTTGAGTAAAATGAACATTGTTGTTTTATTCTATAAACTACAGACAACATTTCTCCTAAATTCCAAATAAAAATATTCTCATTTAGAGCATTTATTTACAGAAAATGAGAAATGGCTGAAATAACAAAAAAGATGCAGAGTTTTCAGACCTCAAATAATGCAAAGAAAACAAGTTCATATTCATATATTTGGTGGAATAACCCTGGTTGGTTTTTAATCACAGTTTTCTTCATGCATCTTGGCATCATGTTCTTCTCCACCAGTCTTACACACTGCTTTTGGATAACTTTATGCTGCTTTACTCCTGGTGCAAAAATTCAAGCAGTTCAGTTTGGTGGTTTGATGGTTTGTGATCATCCATCTTCCTCTTGATCATATTCCAGAGGTTTTTAATTTGGTAAAATCAAAGAAACTCATCATTTTTAAGTGATCTCTTATTTTTTTTTCCAGAGTTAGAGTGTGAAGAATTGAAACTCGTCCCTCTTTTGCAAGAAACAGCTATAGAGTTAAATGCCTGAATGCCTGTACACTGAATTTTTTTTAAATTTTTTTAATAAAAGTAAATTTAATTTCATGTAAATTTAAGTAATTAAACTCGGATTCAGTCAGTCCTTTCTTTTAGTAAACTTTACGGTACCACTTTAAAATAAGACTACCTTTATAAAGGGTTTATAAATGGTTTACAATTACTTTATTAATGTTACTAATAAGGTTGTAATTGCCTTAAAAATCATTAATAATCAGACCTGTCTTTTGCCAAATAGTGAACCCACAGCCATCTATACTGTTATCCTTTCTGTGTATGATTTATAACTGATTATTAATGATTTTTAAGGCATTTACAACCTTAATAGTAACCATTAATAAACTAATTGTAAACCATTTATAAACCCTTTATAAAGGTAGTCTTATTTTAAAGTGGTACTAACTTTACTTACTCAAATAGTGTATGATACATAATATGTTATAACTTCTGAAATGTAAATATTTTAGTTAAAACACACATATTACACTGTCTCAACACACGGATGCATGTAATACATTCATTTTAGTAAACTAAAGTATAGTATAGTATAGTATAGTATAGTTTAGTATAGTTAAAAAAAATGTATTACATGCATCCGTGTGTTGAGACAGTGAGACTTGGTCTGTTTACAAAATAAATATTTGAGATTATGTAAATATTTGAATGTGTGTTTTAACTAAAATTATATATAATAAAATTGTATAAATTAAGTAATTGTAATTAGATAATATTGTATGCAGAAATGAAGTAAAGTTGACTAAATTAAAGGATTGATTCAGTAAAAATAAATGAAGTAAAGTTTAATAAAAGAAAGTATTGATTCAGTAAAAATAAATGAAGTAAAGTTTACTAAAAGAAAGGATTGATTCAGTAAAAATAAATGAAGTAAAGTTTAATAAAAGAAAGTATTGATTCAGTAAAAATAAATGAAGTAAAGTTTACTAAAAGAAAGGATTGATTCAGTAAAAATAAATGAAGTAAAGTTTACTAAAAGAAAGGATTGATTCAGTAAAAATAAATGAAGTAAAGTTTACTAAAAGAAAGGATTGATTCAGTAAAAATAAATTAATTAAGTTTAATAAAAGAAAGGATTGATTCAGTAAAATAAATGAAGTAAAGTTTACTAAAAGAAAGGATTGATTCAGTAAAAATAAATGAAGTAAAGTTTACTAAAAGAAAGGATTGATTCAGTAAAAATAAATTAATTAAGTTTAATAAAAGAAAGGATTGATTCAGTAAAATAAATGAAGTAAAGTTTACTAAAAGAAAGGATTGATTCAGTAAAAATAAATGAAGTAAAGTTTACTAAAAGAAAGGATTGATTCAGTAAAAATAAATGGAGTAAAGTTTACTAAAAGAAAGGATTGATTCAGTAAAAATAAATGAAGTAAAGTTTAATAAAAGAAAGGATTGATTCAGTAAAAATAAATGAAGTAAAGTTTACTAAAAGAAAGGATTGATTCAGTAAAAATAAATAAAGTAAAGTTTACTAAAACAAAGGATTGACTCAGTAAAAATAAATGAAGTAAAGTTTACTAAAACAAAGGATTGACTCAGTAAAAATAAACGAAGTAAAGTTTACTAAAAAAAAGGATTGATTCAGTAAAAATAAATGAAGTAAAGTTTAATAAAAGAAAGGATTGACTCAGTAAAAATAAATGAAGTAAAGTTTTATAAAAGAAAGGATTGATTCAGTATAAAAATAAATGAAGTAAAGTTTACTAAAAGAAAGGATTGATTCAGTAAAATAAATGAAGTAAAGTTTACTAAAAGAAAGGATTGATTCAGTAAAAATAAATGAAGTAAAGTTTAATAAAAGAAAGGATTGATTCAGTAAAATAAATGAAGTAAAGTTTACTAAAAGAAAGGATTGATTCAGTAAAAATAAATGAAGTAAAGTTTAATTAAAGAAAGGATTGATTCAGTAAAATAAATGAAGTAAAGTTTACTAAAAGAAAGGATTGATTCAGTAAAATAAATGAAGTAAAGTTTACTAAAAGAAAGGATTGATTCAGTAAAAATAAATGAAGTAAAGTTTAATAAAAGAAAGGATTGATTCAGTAAAATAAATGAAGTAAAGTTTACTAAAAGAAAGGATTGATTCAGTAAAAATAAATGAAGTAAAGTTTAATTAAAGAAAGGATTGATTCAGTAAAATAAATGAAGTAAAGTTTACTAAAAGAAAGGATTGATTCAGTAAAATAAATGAAGTAAAGTTTACTAAAAGAAAGGATTGATTCAGTAAAAATAAATGAAGTAAAGTTTAATAAAAGAAAGGATTGATTCAGTAAAATAAATGAAGTAAAGTTTACTAAAAGAAAGGATTGATTCAGTAAAAATAAATGAAGTAAAGTTTACTAAAAGAAAGGATTGATTCAGTAAAATAAATGAAGTAAAGTTTAATAAAAGAAAGGATTGATTCAGTAAAATAAATGAAGTAAAGTTTACTAAAAGAAAGGATTGATTCAGTAAAATAAATGAAGTAAACTTTACTAAAAGAAAGGATTGATTCAGTAAAATAAATGAAGTAAAGTTTACTAAAAGAAAGGATTGATTCAGTAAAAATAAATGAAGTAAAGTTTACTAAAAGAAAGGATTGATTCAGTAAAAATAAATGAAGTAAAGTTTACTAAAAGAAAGGATTGATTCAGTAAAAATAAATGAAGTAAAGTTTACTAAAAGAAAGGATTGATTCAGTAAAAATAAATGAAGTAAAGTTTACTAAAAGAAAGGATTGATTCAGTAAAAATAAATTAATTAAGTTTAATAAAAGAAAGGATTGATTCAGTAAAATAAATGAAGTAAAGTTTACTAAAAGAAAGGATTGATTCAGTAAAAATAAATGAAGTAAAGTTTACTAAAAGAAAGGATCGATTCAGTAAAAATAAATGCAGTAAAGTTTACTAAAAGAAAGGATTGATTCAGTAAAAATAAATGTAGTAAAGTTTACTAAAAGAAAGGATTGATTCAGTAAAAATAAATGAAGTAAAGTTTACTAAAAGAAAGGATTGATTCAGTAAAAATAAATGAAGTAAAGTTTACTAAAAGAAAGGATTGATTCAGTAAAAATAAATGCAGTAAAGTTTACTAAAAGAAAGGATTGATTCAGTAAAAATAAATGTAGTAAAGTTTACTAAAAGAAAGGATTGATTCAGTAAAAATAAATGAAGTAAAGTTTACTAAAAGAAAGGATTGATTCAGTAAAAATAAATGAAGTAAAGTTTACTAAAAGAAAGGATTGATTCAGTAAAAATAAATGAAGTAAAGTTTACTAAAAGAAAGGATCGATTCAGTAAAAATAAATGCAGTAAAGTTTACTAAAAGAAAGGATTGATTCAGTAAAAATAAATGTAGTAAAGTTTACTAAAAGAAAGGATTGATTCAGTAAAAATAAATGAAGTAAAGTTTACTAAAAGAAAGGATTGATTCAGTAAAAATAAATGTAGTAAAGTTTACTAAAAGAAAGGATTGATTCAGTAAAAATAAATGTAGTAAAGTTTACTAAAAGAAAGGATTGATTCAGTTAAAATAAATGAAGTAAAGTTTTATAAAAGAAAGGATTGATTCAGTAAAAATAAATGTAGTAAAGTTTACTAAAAGAAAGGATTGATTCAGTTAAAATAAATGAAGTAAAGTTTACTAAAAGAAAGGATTGATTCAGTAAAAATAAATGAAGTAAAGTTTATAAAAGAAAGGATTGATTCAGTAAAAATAAATGAAATAAAGTTTTATAAAAGAAAGGATTGACTGAAGTTCAGTTCACTTATTTACTCTGTGTAACTTTTTATTTAAGTCTTGAAACTGAGTTGAAGTTACTTAAATTTACATTAAATTAAATTTACTTAAAAAAAGTAAATGCAGAAAGTTGCCAAACTTTTTTAAAGTAAATTTTACGCATCATTTTTTTTTTCAGTGTAGTTAAAGGTGAAATTTGAATGTTTGTATTTCCACGTCATTTATGTACGTAAATGGTTGATAGAGTCCTGCAGGTTTATATGGGCAGCAGATGTGGAGGCGAGCGCGCCGCGTCTCACCGCACCTGCCTGAGTAAACGCAGGCCTGCTGAAGCCTGTTTTCTTTCCATAGGCACCTTACGGCATCTCAGCGGCGGCACGTCCCCCCGTCCCCCCCGCTCACCGCAGGCACCGCCGCGGGAGAACCATTATCTGCTCGCTGGTGGAGCCGCTTTGAAGGTTTAGCCAAATGTACTGTTTGCTTTTTTTCCACCTGGACGTTTTAGATATGTGTGGACAAAATGGAAAGTAGACAGTATTTATTTTGACACTGCAGTGGAATTTCTGAGGTCTATAATATATATATATATATACATCACTATTTCACTGTATATAGATATTCAGCTCCTCTGCTGCAAGAAATTCTATAAAATTCCATATTAATGAGTGATTAAACTTGGAGACATACCATATTCCTTATGTCTTACCAGTACAAAGTTTGGACAAACTTCTTCTCATTCAAGGTGTTTTTCTTTCTTTTTATGATTTTTCACTTTGTAAATTTTAATATTAAATATTGAACTCTGTATTAAAGCCATTCAGAAATACATGCAGAATTATTTAAAAGTTTAAACAAACCAGAATATGTTCTATACTTTATATAGCTTTAATCTTTGAGTTCAGATCTGCAGACTCTTGGTTTTAGTTTTAATCTCAGTATCTTTTAATAAGGGGAAAATCAGCTGGAATTGTTTTCTCAGCCTCTTCAAAGAAGGAGTTCCTGGAGGTGCTGAACAATAGCTGCTGCTTTTCTTTCACGCTGTGAAGCTCTGGCTCATCCCAATTAAATCACCTCAAATCACCATCTCAGTTCATCAGGTTTAGATCAGGGGATTAATGTGGAGAAAAAACACATTTTTTAATACTGTTTACTATGTAATTTTATACGTGTCCCTTAATCATTTTCATATCTTTAATATAATAATCTACAATGTGGAAATTAAATAAAATAAAGAAATAAAGAAAAACAATGAATGAGAAGGTATGTCCAAACTTTTGACTGTTACTGTATGTAAAATTTAATATCTATTTTTGGGTCACACATATATGTTAACATATGAAACTAATCCAATTTAGGTTTTATATATATAGTTTGGACATTTTAATAAATATTTAATATTTGAACAGTATATTGTAAAATTGTACTTTTTACAATATGTAATTGTACTTTCTACAATGGTCTTTTAACCCCGATGAAGGCCTGAGCGCCGAAACGCGTTGGTTATTTTTGTATTGTCAATAAATCTGAAATTCTCCAGTCAACAAGCGCTGCTGTTTTTTTTTTTTTACTATTTTTGATCAGTGATTTTATTACCAGGCAACTTGTTGCACAGTGAAGTTGCACCAGATCCATCTGCTTCTAAAATTGTACTTTTGGCAACATTATATATATATATATATATACAATATATTATATATGCAAATATGAGTTTTTTTACCAAATTTAAAACCTCTGGAATATAATCAAGAGGAAGATGGATGATCACAAACCATCAAACCACCAAACTGAACTGCTTGAATTTTTACACCAGGAGTAAAGCAGCATAAAGTTATCCAAAAGCAGTGTGTAAGACTGGTGGAGGAGAACATGATGCCAAAATGCATAAAAAAAAACTGTGATTAAAAACCAACCAGGGTTATTCCACCAAATATTGATTATTTCTGAACTCTAAAAACTTTATGAATATGAATTTGTTTTCTTTGCATTATTTGAGGTCTGAAAGCTCTGCATCTTTTCTGTTATTTCAGCCATTTGCCATTTTCTTTATATATATATATATATATATATATATATATACTCAAAACATAAAAAGTAACAGGAGTGAGTTCCAGTAACAGGAGTGATTTTTTTGTCATAAATATCATTTATTACAACAAGCAGTCAAACATGTCTTTAAAATAAAGACTTTCTTGGGAGAAAATCAAAGGAATTTGTGAACTTGAGTTTTGTCACCATCTTCGGATTATAAACCTTGTATTAAATTAAGCTGAGTGAGATTGACCAGAACATGTTAAATTAAATAGTTAAATACACGTGTTATTACATTCGAAGTTGAAAAAAGATAAGTACTGTATGAATTTTTTTATTTGGAATATTATACTGTGAAAATACAGCAACTGCTTATTATGTAGCTCACTTTTTTTTATTTGGTCCTATGCTATAGGTAAGGGTTTCCTGACTGTTATCCGGCAGCATCAGCTCTAGCCAGACAGCACTACAGCTATATCTACAGCAGGCAGACATAGACCCCGATCACTGCTTCATTCTGTGTGGCCCCTTTGCCACAATTGACTTGTCATGTATTTCACAGCTAATTAGGCCTTTACAAACGAGGCCTATGTCCACTGATAAGAACGAGGCTAAATTGACCGTAAATGCTACCATTCAATCAGACACAATGAGCAGCGCAGCAGCAGTAATCAGGATTAATTAATCCGGCTTTATTGGGGGCGGGGGGGGGGGGGGGGCTGTTGGAGTGGGTACACCCCATTATGTTCCTGTATGGGTGTGTTGTGTCGGAGCCAGGCGGGGTTAAATACGTGAGTCGGAGGTGAGAGAGTGAGCTGAGGGGAGTGAGATGGGGTGAGCAGATTATGTGTTTATGTGTCGACCCTTTCATTACCTTATCTAGCCTTTCACCTGCACACCCTCATAAACCATAGCTTTCATCCAGTACACTCACACATCTAATATAGATACATACATATACTGTATGTGCAAACTATATATACATACAAAACCTTATATGAAAATATATGATATTATTTTATATTTTATTGTAATATATTTTTAAAATATTATTATAATATCAATAGAAGCAATCTGGTCTTGTCTTGATCACAGTATTGCATAATTTAGCAATAATATTTATTTTTACCTTGTTAAAAAGATAAGATAAGATAATCCTTTATTAATCCCACAATGGGGAAATTTACCAAAAAAGAGAGAACTGAATTATTTTTGCATGTTTTTATGTTTTTATTTCAGTGTTTCTATTATATTTATTTAAAATTCATAATTTGAGATTGACTTTACTTTATTTTTTTCTACTATAATGTTTTTTCCACTTATACAATTGTGAATCAAGCTGCTTTAACATTAAACTGTGCATTCATTCACATAGTTATTAATGGGATGTGCAGAGGAGAATAATTATAATATAAAATAATTATAATAACTTAAACTTTGTACATCCCCAAATAGCGAGTATACAAACCGGGGGCGTGGCCTGGCCCGGGCTTCCAGGGCTTTAGACCCGAATAATTATCCAGTAGCCCCGAATCGTTTTGCTCAGCTCAGCTGTATTACTAATGAGGAGATGAGGCGCTGTGTAAACGGGAAATCTCTTAATGCTAATCACGGAGCCAGTTCAATAATAAAGTTCCACCTTTCAGGAGGAACAGCCAATCAGCTTGCTGGTTTTGTGGAGCACGGTGGGATAGTAGGGAAATTAGCTAGCTTAGATAGATAGATTGTATATATAATGTTTAACCTGCCATGATGTACCCGATTAGCCAATAACTATTTCATTTAAAAAACAAAATGCTCCCTCCGGGTGGGTTGATGGCGCTCTTCTCTTTCCCCTCATCACTCCTAGGGTGATGTGGATCAGCACAAGACTGCGTCTGTGAGCTGATGTATCAGAACCGAGTCGCTGCGCACCGACTGGGTTCTGATACATCAGCTCACAGATGCAGCCTTGTGCTGATCCACATCACCCTAGGAGTGATGAGGGGAAAGAGAAAAGTGCTATCGACCCACCTGGAGGGAGCATTTAAAAAAAAAATAGTTATTGGCTAATCAGGTACATCAGGGCAGATTAAACATACACACACACACACACACACACACATATATATGTCTGTTTTATGCCTCATGCCTTAAAATCATTCAAATAGCAACAGTGCTTCTGAATATATATATATATATATATATATATATATTTTTTTTTTTTTTTTCTCAAACCTTGACTATCTTTTTAAGCTAGCTAATTTTCCCTACTATCCCACCGCATAACTGGGCTGAGTCTCAGATCTTTACATATCCAGGTATTCCATTTATTCCATTCCACGCCGAGTTTCCCGTTTCCTGTTGGAGAGTATTGGGGTGCCTCTGGATGGCCCTCACTGTCTCCTCCCATTAGCCCCGCCCCCACAATCAGCTGCGAGTCCATAGGCTGTGTGATTACTTGTGGCTTCACTAGTTTTTTGGGATTAAGATCCAGTCTCCCTAATCAAGTCAAGCTCTCACGCACCGCGCCACGACAATCAGACAGGCTGGCATGGGATCCTTCCCGGGGGAGCCGCCGGCACCCCCCCCCCCCCCACAACCCCCCCCCCCCCCCCCCTCGTTCCCGGCTATCACACAATTGTCTACAGCAATTGCCGGGATGTTTCTCTGCTGGCAGCAGCTCTCAGCTCCACTCAGACCTCAGCCGAGCCGGACTGAAGCAGCGATTTCAACACCGCATTTTCACACTCAGCCAGATTTAACATGCCCACTCTCAGCAGTACTGATACTGATACTGCAAATCATTCAAATTCACTGTAAAAACTCAAAAAAATAAAACTTAAAATTGTTCTCCCTGCAAAACACTGAGTGGTCCAGCTCTTTAAAGCACTGCCACTATGATCGGGAGGAGGTCGCTGGTTCGAATCCCGGTTATGCAGCTTGGCATCCTATACACACTGCAATATTTCACTCTCTGTAGATATTCAGCTCCTCTGCTGGAAGAAATTCCAAAAAAATTCCATATTAATGAGCGATTACACTTGGAGACATACCATATTCCTTATGCCTTACCAGTACAAAGTTGGACACACTTCTTCTTATTCAATTTTTTTTATCTATTTACGCTGAAAAAAATGGTACGTAAAATTAACTTAAACAAAGGTTTTATTAAGTAAATTTAATTTCAGATATATTTAAGATTATTATTAAACTTCAACTCGGTTTCAAGGCTTAAATGTTACTTCCTTTCTTTTTTTTTAACTTTACTTCATTCATGCATACAATATTACCTCATTACAATTACTTAATTTATACAATATTATGGATATTTAAATATTTTTAAGGTAAAACACACATTCAAATATTGACATGATCTCATTGTCTCAACACATGGATGACATGTAACATATTATTTTTAGTTTTTAGTCTATAAAAACTGTGTATTACATGCCGTCCGTCCATGTGTTGAGAAAAGAATGTAACAAGTTGGTCTAAATAAATAATCTATTTTTATAATTTGTACAAATTGTAGATGAACTCTAGTTGAACTCTACTCTGCACTACTGCACATGCTCAGAATTGACTCAGATTTGGTTAAACAGGGTCTACTGAGCAATTCTGCAGGGGTTTTCAGCTGATATTGGTCAGGCTATTTGCATAAAGGGCATGTCCTCCTGATTATTCTTCACAAGCTGCTGCTGCTTTCTGTTGGGATTGATGTAAAATGTGTTATATAATAGTTAATAACTGCCTGGCCTCGGTGTTGAAGGCTATAAGAGCAAGTTACTGTTAATTTGTCCTATAATTACATGAAATCTTTCCCTTTAACAGATTTTAATTCTTAAAAAAGTATCATATACTCCTCATTAAACAGCAGTAGTGACGTTGTCTTTACATCGCTAAATAAAACTGCTAATATGTAACTGGGCTCAGTAAAAAGTATAAATATGTATTAAATGAATTGCCTGCATTAATGTTGTCTAGGGGTGGGACAAAATATTGATATTGTGATCATAAAATAATATACAAATTTGCTTATTGAGGAGTATTTTTATTCGCTTTAGTAGCACATAGGCTGTAAAGTATTGTAGAGAATTGTCTTGTGATATTTTAAGTATTGCATAATCACATTATCACACTGATCACTTCGATATTGTAGGCAATAATGTAGGTGATAATATCGTATCATGAGAAATTGACAATTTATCTTTGCATTGTGTGGATGTTTTATGATCAGTGGACCAATCAGCATGGCCCAAAATTGCTTTGTAACGTTATTGACCTACACCTTAAAATAAACCTAAACTTAAAAAATGTGAAAATGTGAAAATCCTACTTTTTCCTCATGGGTTTCAGTCATGAAGCTTCATAACAAAGATACTTAGCATGAATGTAGCTGCACCGACACTGTTTTCTCAATTCTTCTTCGAGTACATGGCAGACAAAAAACTGAATACAATAATATAAACCCTAGAGAACCACTACTGCCTGCATCCTCTCTTCCTCTGTGTCCCAGTTTACTGCTGATGATTAATCTGTTAAAATCATGCTGTTAAAAAATGTCCTCGTCCTAATCTTAATCTGATCTAAGCGCGCTAATCTTATTCTCTGCTCCGGAGAGAGGGATTAGCCACTGTTCGGCTCAGTTTCAGGTGAGAACGGCAAATTAAGTGCTCTTCTTTTCCTCCCGTTCTTTTTTCTGTCAGCGTATTCGACCTTCATTCCCCCGAGTGTGAGTCGGTGAGTGCTGAAGGACGCTGCGATTGGCTGACGCTGCACTTCCGCTGCCCGCCGCCTGCCCGCTGCCAAGCCCCACCACCGCCCGCCGCTCCCGCAGCCACTTGATGAAGAACAGGAATCGATGGAGTGAAGAATGATGAAGAAATAAAAGAGGAAGACAGACAAGCTGCAGAAATGAGTGTGGCGGAGTTTTGCGGTGACAAAAAGTCGCATTCAGAGAGAAAAAGAAGACAGTTCATTATAAATGATAAGAAAACATTAATTTAAGAATGATATAAATAACAAAATCAACCATCAATTCCTTATTTATTAAGGAGATAAGGCATCCTATCTTACACCCTGCCAGCTAAGTCTGTTTTTATGCCTCATGCCTTAAAATCATTCAAATAGCAACAGTGCTTCTGAATATATATATATATATATATATATATATATATATATATATATATATATATATATATATATATATATATGGTCTGGAAATGAGGTGTGTTCAGTTGTGTAAATGTCTGGTGTATTGCTATCTCTCTCTTGGCAACAGAAAACACAGGTGCTCCACTGACTGATTCAAACCTTGACAACAGTCAACAGTCAACCGCCAGACGTCCATACCTATCTTATGCTAAATGCAAGGCAATATATTGCAATCTAAATACAATCAATGAAAAAAACAGTCTCATAGTATAAAAATCACATTATCTTAATATAAAATCTGAGTAAAAGGGAACTGTACTCTCTATGCAATCAGAAAATTGAGTATTTTCTAACACTCCTATCTAGAAATATAAGAAACTCTATCATATTAGACCATGAGCCCTATCGTACACCCTGCTCAAGGAACGCTGCAATGCTAATTGCTATCTTATACCCTGTAAACAGTCTATTTTCACACCTTGCCTCCGTGTTGTGAAAATAGCGTCAGAGTTTGGGAGTAAATCTATGCTGATGGTTTGGTTTAGTGGTCTGGAAGTCAGGTGTGTTTAGGTAAATTTCTGGCGTGTTGCTATATATTTTGGCGATGGGAAATACAGGAGCTCCACTGACTGATTAAAACCCTGACAACAGCCAAAAGTCAGAGTTCATTCCCATAGGTGCGTCCAGCGCACATACACACCTGCTCATTAAACACAGACGAAAATCCAGCTTTTAATTTAACAATAAACAGAATAAAGAATAAAATAGCATTATTGTTTCCTTAAATGAGCTGCTGGTGTTTCTTCACAGCGTGAACGATCAGGTCGGTGTCCTCTGCTGAGATGCACAAAAACACCTTGCTGTTAAGATATGAACGTGCCAAAGTCAGAGCTCACCTGCCTCTTAAAGGGAATGACAACTGACTCGTTGATTGGTTAATTTCATGTTACACCCAAAAAACACAGCTATGATTATTTAAGATAATTAGTTAATGCCCTTTGCTTTGTGTGTTAGAGCTGTGCAATGCATATATTTTGAGTTGAGTTGAGTTTGTTTGATTTGACCAAATTAAAAACCTCTGGAATATAATCAAGAGGAAGATGGATGATCACAAACCATCAAACCACCAAACTGAACTGCTTGAATTTTTGCACCGGGAGTAAAGCAGCATAAAGTTATCCAAAAGCAGTGTGTAAGACTGGTGGAGGAGAACATGATGCCAAGATGCATGAAAAAACTGTGATTAAAAACAACCAGGGTTATTCCACCAAAAATTGATTTCTGAACACTTAAATACTCTTTATAAATATGAACTTTTCTCTTTTCTGTGCATTATTTGTTATTTCAGCCATTTTTTATGTCCTGCATATAAATGCTCTAAATGAGAATATTTTTATTTGGAATGTGGGAGAAATGTTGTCTGTAGTTTATAGAATAAAACAACAATGTTCATTTTACTCAAACATAAACCTATAAATAGCAAAATCAGAGAAACTGATTCAGAAACTGAAGTGCTCTCTTCATTTATTTTTTTTACAGAGCTGTATGTACAGCACATATTTAAAGAATATGAGAATATGAATTATGAGAGCTGCCTCTGCTATTCATTTTTAAAGCTTAAACTGTTCTGTTTGTACCGTACGGAAGAGAACGCTGATTGATGAACGTGCAGAAGTTTGAGCGGGTTTTTGAGCTGTTGTTTGGCAGACGATCAGAGGATTTATCTTCATTTTGAGAGCATCTCTGTTCATATTCGGTCTGGGAGAGAAGCATTCATTGTAATAAATGTCAATAAGTCTTTGAGCAGCTTTACATTCTGTATCTATCCATTCTGCAGATATTTCCACATGCTGTCACAACAGTTACTCCATTCCAGCCACTTCGCCTCTGTTCTGAAAGGAATTAATCTTCTGCAGGACGCTTAGACTCCGCCCCATTGTCAGCCAGTGTCTCACACTGTTTTGAAGCTAATCAATACAGCTCATGTTTTATTCATGAGTTCATATGCATGAATATATATACACCGAGCTCAGCTCGTCAGAAGAGCAATCTGAGAACAACTAGCTGGACTTTTCTCACTATAACTTCTCACTTTGTTAAAAACATACTTTATAGACACATTAACTTTAATTCCTACACAGAAATGCATTATATTACATATACTAGTACTACCTTTAATAAAAAGAATATCATTGAAAAAGTTAAAAATGTGAAACTCATATATTATATAGATGTATTAAACACAGAGTGATCTATTTTAAGCGTTTATTAATTTTATTATTGATGATTATGGCTTATACAGCCAATAAAAACCCAAAAATCTGAATATTATGTAAGACCAGTTGGTACTTGTGGCAGTACTGTGGGCAGTGTGCCAAGTCCTGCTGGAAAATGAAATCTGCATCTCCATAAAAGTCGTTTTCAGCAGAGGAAATCATGAAGTGGGTTTTTTTTTATCGGCTGTAATCCATAATCATCATCAACAATAAAAGAAATAAAGACTTATAATAGATCTCTCTGTGTTTAATACATCTATATAATATATGAGTTTTACATTTTAAACTGAATTACTGAAATAAAGTAACTTTTTCAAGTATATTATATATTTTTGAGATGCACTATGTCTCTATATTAAAAGTCGTATTTTCATATATGTTGCCTGTAAGGTAATACATTATTATTATTATCTCTAGCAAGTATATATTTATAAGTTTATAACATACATTAAATACCTATAATAAAATGTGTACTTGTACTGAAGATGTAGTGTATTATAAATAGCTATAGGATTTAAATTCTGATGGTGTTATAGGTTGCATTTATATACATTATTTTAGACATGTATATTAAATACATAAGAATATAATACATATTTTATTGTTTTTACTGTATATATATATATATATATATATATATATATATATATATATATATATATATATATATATATATATATATATATTACATTTTCTTATAGGTTTCAAATATAGTTTCCAAAAATGCACTACCAGTCACTCTATGACCAGACAATCTGCTTTATTATTATTATTATCTCTTTATCTTATCAATTACTTTTTTACTGCTTACCAGTTGTAAGCTGTTAACTTATGAAAAGTTTGCTAAAGCCAAAATTCACCTGTTTTATAAACAATATATAATTTTTGTACACTGGATTTTAAGCTTAGAGCTTAGAGCTTAAATGGCTAAAATAAAGGGAAAAGAGTTGTGGGTGTTCTAAAACTTTTGATCAATAGTATTTAGTGTGTCTACATATATGATTTACTTTAGATGGTCATATATCTCATATATGACAATCTCATTTACTGTATGCAGTAAAAAATGCATACAGCTCTGGAAAAAAAATAAGAGACCACTTAAAAAAGAGGAATTTCTTTGATTTTACCACATAAAAAAACCTCTGGAATATAATCAAGAGGAAGATGGATGATCACAAACCATCAAACCACCAAACTGCTTGAATTTTTACACCAGGAGTAAAGCAGCATAAAGTCATCCAAAAGCAGTGTGTAAGACTGGTGGAGGAGAACATGATGCCAAGATGCATGAAAAAAAACTGTGATTAAAAACCACCAGGGTTATTCCACCAAATATTGATTATTTCTGAACTCTTAAAACTTTATGAATATGAACATTTTATTTGGAATTTGGGAGAAATGTTGTCTGTAGTTTATAGAATAAAACAACAATGCTCATTTTACTCAAACATAAACCTATAAATAGCAAAATCAGAGAGCAAAATCCAGAGCTGTATATTACCTTTGTGTGATGATAAAATAGGTTTATGATAAAATGTCCATACTTTACGACTTTAAGATTAAATTCTGTATATTCCATTAAACTCAGCACCTGGATGCTCAGCATTAAATGATGGGTCTGAATGACCTGCTGCAGCGATTCCTCTATTTCCTCCACAATTGATTTATTTCACATTATTAATGAACTTTGCTGCAGTTCCACTTGTCAGGTCTGCTCTGCAGGGGTCAATAACGAGAGGAAACTTGATGTTAGTGGATCCAGCTTAAGTGATTCTGTCGTGCTAACGATTCAATATATCAGGACAAATGTCAGCCGCTTATAATATGTTGATTCACCGCCCCTAATCTGCATAAGCGCCGGGCTCGGCGAGATCCGAGGCCCTGCCAAGCCTGGAGATTTATACCGGCCTGCTGAAAAGTCCCTCGGCTTTTGGTAAATATTTGATGTAACAGGTAGAGGCGGCTGATGAACAATAAATAACCCACTTTTCTCTGAAGGAAATGGGACACAGCCCTTCTCTTTCAGTTATAGCGTGTTGGTTGCAGGCTATGATAATCGTATTACTGACTGCATGATGACTGGATGCTCAGGCTAAAGAAAAAAAAAATAACATTAAAGGCTTATTTATATAAAAGCTTTAAAGGATAAATCTTGTGTGAAATGGACTCATAAAAAATACTCTAAAAATACAGCCTAGATTGCAACAATACAATACTGTTTTTCTTAAAATACGGTAATATGGTTTATTACTATAGTACTATAGTAATTCACAGAATTATCATATTTTGACACCATACGACACAAGTAAAACATTTTAAGGCAAAAAACTGTATTTTTTCAAAGCCAGTCCCGATTCTAGACTGCTTAGAACATAATGGGTGGGCATGATAGTTATATTTTTAAAGCCAAAGCTAATGATACTGACTAAAATTGATGTAGGAAGTAAAATAAAAATGTTGCATATGTCTTCAAACTTATACATAAAGATTATATAAATGAATAAAGATGATCTAATTGTAATTAATTTCAGTAGTTCAACAATTCTTAAATTATATAAGAATTATACTGATAGAACAACTCTTTTATGTGAAAATCGTATCTAGACATAGGTTGAAAATATAATATTCAAAAGTGAAAAAAGGGGAATGGGTGAGAATACAAATAAGATTAGTACATTAAAATATAAAGAAAAGTGGATCATTTAAAAGAACAAAATGAAACTAATTACATTTAATGTGTTTTCTGAGATATTCCTCACCTGAATTGCAACAGAAATGTCCCTTTTTTACAGATTGTTCCTACAGTGTAAGCCTCATTTTGATACTGAAAAAGTGGAGGAAATTATAAAAAAAAACATAAAATAAGAAAGACATCTACTGTAGATTTGTAGTTTTTGACACATTTAATTATTGTTTAATTATGTTTTAGTTTTGAATGTGAGAGCTGGCTAGTTTGCTAATGCTAATCCTTGTTTAGTAAAGCCCCTGTTCACCTGTTATTTTATTTTATAATCCCCTAAAATGTTGCTGATACTTCTTGGTATGTATATAATACCTAATAATAATCTGTATTTTAAAGTTTTTAATAAAACAGTAAACTGTAAAAATTACGTTACTAGTATTTTACTGTTATTTTACAAGGAATCTTTTACAGTGTATTATACAACGCTTAGTTCCGACCTCACAATCTGATTGGTTGAGAAGTCTTCTAGCCATGCTGATATATGTGATAACATCACGGCCTTCTCACACTAAACCTGTATCACTCCGCCGACGTGTTGCCGAGTAACGGCATATACACAAAGGACACCCGCAGCAGCGTTAGCTTAGCACAGACTAGCGCTCAGCCGTGGCACGCTCACCCGCAGCGCTGACTCGTCTTTTGTGGAAAAAAGGGAAAGAAAATCGCTCGGTTACTACCGTCTGACAGCCAGAACGCTAACCAGTCAGGCTAGGCTAAGCTAAGTTAATGCTGAGCTAAAGCAAGCTACACTAACCTAACCACAGTCCAGCTGGCTAGCTAAAATAATTTTAAATAACTACAAATAATAATACCGTAACAAAGTATCTTTCAAAATATATATTTAATATATCATTTTCTGTTTTGAATTTGCAACATACACTTTTTGAAAGTTTTATTTTGTTTTGTAAAATTTTAAATATAATTTAGTTTAGTTAGTTTAGTAAAACCCGCATCCAGAGCTTGACTACTACTGTCATTCACACAGGTTGAGGCACCTTCTTCTATTTTCTTCTTATTTTTATTAATATTTAGTATAAATATTATATGAATATTTTAAAGGGATATTCCAGTCTCTGGTTCTTGTCTTTTTTTAGTTTTATAGCTAAGGCGGTTGCTAAGCGACAGCTCACCCACTCGTGGGTTTCTGGTTGCTCAGACTCAAAGAGAAAGGGGCGGAGCTATGTTAGCTTTGTGAAATACAGCAGAGGTTTATTAGTTAGAGTTTGGGAAGATAGAGGAGCCAAATAAATCCCAATTAGCAACAAAACTCACGTTTAGCTTCACAGTGGCTTTAAGTACTCTCCCGTTAACGCTAGGCGGGATACTGCGTTTCTGAAGACAAGTTTAGGGCGTGTGTTTGAGGAGCCGCGAGCCGCTGTGTTCACACTAAAGGTGACTACATTGTTGGCTGCAGTTTTCTGGTCGGTGGGGAAAATCGGTGGGATGGATTGGCAGGGAGAGATTTAGTTGTGCATGGCAGAGGTCAGTGTATTGTGTATTCTGTGCAGTCAATAATAAAGTTAGGACTTATGCCTGCTGAAAGTTAATGAGCAATCACAAGGACCTTGAAAAGTCATTTGCATCTCAGCATTGGCTCCTCGCTCTGCCTCTGAAAGGACCCATGGGATCTGGAGTCATCGGAAAGCCACCGCAGAGACGACACACAGCAGATAGACCTGCTGCAGCCATTCAATTCCACAAAGATCCTAAAAGCAGCAGCAGTGCCTGCAATTGATGTTAAAAATAGATACGATATTAAAAAAAATCGTACAATAAATGTTACCTAAATGGAAGCACAAAATATGACATATATGTCTCTATATTCCCATACTATATACGGAATAAAAGTAGTCGTTTTAGTGTGGATTTTAGGTTTTATGGCTAAATTGGAGCAGCCTGGTGTTCAATCTTCATTAATTGCACATTGCACCAGTAAGAGCAGAGTGTAAAGGTTCAATTAGCAGGGTAAGAGCACAGTTCTGCCCTAAATATTGCAATGCACACAACATTATGGGAGACATACCAGAGTTCAAAAGAGGACAAATTGTTGGTGCACGTCTTGCTGGAGCATCTGTGACCAAGACAGCAAGTCTTTGTGATGCATCAAGAGCCACGGTATCCAGGGTAATGTCAGCATACCACCAAGAAGGACCAACCACATCCAACAGGATTAACTGTGGACGCTGTAAGAGGAAGCTGTCTGAAAGGGATGTTCGGGTGCTAACCCGGATTGTATCCAAAAAAACATAAAACCACGGCTGATCAAATCACGCAGAATTCAATGTGCACCTCAACTCTCCTGTTTCCACCAGAACTGTCCGTCACCACAATCAATTATTGTGCTCTAAAACCAGGTGTTTCAGTTTTGTTGTCCAACCCTATAAAGTAATATAGTATTATCTCACACTGTACATAAATCTTCTAGATACATGTAGATGTACATTTTTAACAACAAGAGGAAGATGGATGATCACAAGCCATCAAACCAAACCAAGCTGAACTGCTTGAATGTTTGTTCACAGTTTTCTTCATGCATCTTGGCATCATGTTCTTTTCTTCCACCAGTCTTACACACTGCTTTTGAATAACTTTTTGCCTTATATACTCCTGATGCAAAAATTTAAGCAGTTCAGTTTGGTGGTTTGATGGTTTGTGATCATCCATCTTCCTCGTGATTATATTCCAGAGGTTTGCAAATTGGTAAAATAAAAAAACGCATATTTTTTAAGTGCTCTCTTATTTCTTATGTACAGGTTAATATATTGTATATCAGCTGATACGTATTGTAACTTGGTGTTGTGCGAATGTGTGAAGTTACTGCAAGACGATGCTTAATATGCTTTAGGTATATTTTTGTCTAAACACTTTTAAGACGATCCACACCACTCTAACTATACACTGGCGTGATATCAAGTTTACGATTAAAATTTTAAAGTTTGTGCTGAAAACAACCAAATAAGCAAAACTTCTTTTAATATATATGTATTTATACATATATTTTAAAAAGAAAAACTTTTCATTACTCTTTTTTTTGCTGTTCTTGGTAAAAAAAAAAGAAAAGAAGGTCCAAAACAAATAGGTTCCCTTTTCAATTGGAAAGAGGTGGTGTAAGCTGGATTTTTTTTTAATAATACACTTGACATCAGAGCAGCGTAATACCAGTGAAAATTAAAGTCCTCCCACCTCTTGCTTGCTTTTATTGGGAGTCTTAAGATTGCTTTGTTCTCAGCCTGACATCATATTCAGGCCCGGTTTATTTTTGCATGGAACGGGGTGGTTCTCCACACTCCATGCAAATCAAAAGCCTTGATTTATGCACCTTTCTGTTGGCGGCCGGAACATTAAATTTAATTTTGCTGCTGCAACCCGGTTCCACCCGGCGCGGGCCTGACACGGTGAACCGCCCGGGCCGCCGCACACCGCAATTCATTACTTCTCCCACAATATGCGAAAGCAACATTTGAATGAAACATTTGTCTCGTGTCAGAACAGCGTAACATCTACTTCTCTCTACACAGATATATTAAAAATAGGAGGGGAGAGAGAGCTCTCGCGCCTGATTGTAACAAAGCTGCGAGTGGCGTGGCCCTGGCACATTAGAATAAGGCCTGTTGTTTGTGGGCCGGAGAACAATCTGTTTCTCGCCGCAAAAAAAAATGCCGGCGAGTAAAGTAATGAAATGTGTTTCTCCTCCTGCCTTTATCTTTATATCACCGGGATTTAGGAGCACCTTGAAATTCAAATTTATTTAAAGACAAAATCTGCATGATTTTCTTTGCTTTACTCCAGTGTCTGTTGTGTCGTTTCTTATACCTTATTTCATTTATTTCCACTCTTTCTGAACCAGATTAGACTCAATCTGCAATCTGCTGCAATCTCTCAGATTGGAATTAACATGCAGATAAATGGAATATTGTAATATTGAAGGCTATATTAAAGCTAAATACAGGAACACATGGAGAATTAAGTTGTATGCTTTATTTATGTATCTTTGAGGACAGATCTGCAGACTCTTGTATTGTTATTTTAATCTCAGTGTCAATCTTCATGAGGGAGAGTCACCTGGAATAGTTTTCTCAGCGTCTAGAAGGAAGGAGTTCCTGGAGGTGCTGAACAATAGCTGCTGCTTTTTAAAAGACATCTACAATGTAGAAAGTCAACTAAATGAAGAAATAAAGAGAAACATTGAATGAGAAACTGTGTCCAAACTTATGAATGGTGCTGTATATCTATAATTAATATATACAGGAGTTGGACAATGAAGCTGAAACACCTGGTTTTAGAGCACAATAATTGATTGTGGTGACGGACAGTTCTGGTGGAAACAGGAGAGTTGAGGTGCACATTGAATTCTGCGTGATTTGATCAGCCGTGGTTTTATGTTTTTTTGGATACAATCCGGGTTAGCACCTGAACATCCCTTTCAGACAGCTTCCTCTTACAGCGTCCACAGTTAATCCTGTTGGATGTGGTTGGTCCTTCTTGGTGGTATGCTGACATTACCCTGGATACCGTGGCTCTTGATGCATCACAAAGACTTGCTGTCTTGGTCACAGATGCTCCAGCAAGACGTGCACCAACAATTTGTCCTCTTTTGAACTCTGGTATGTCACCCATAATGTTGTTTGCATTGCAATATTTAGAGCAGAACTGTGCTCTTACCCTGCTAATTGAACCTTCACACTCTGCTCTTACTGGTGCAATGTGCAATTAATGAAGATTGAACACCAGGCTGCTCCAATTAAGCCATAAAACCTAAAATCCACACTAAAATGATGACAGGTGTTTCAGTTTCATTGTCCAACCCCTGTATATATACACACTCTATTTACACAATAACTTTAATGCTGTCCCTGCTTCGATTATATTACATATAAAAGTAACTTATAACTTTCTGGCATGTAATTACTGTTCCTTACATTTGTTTTCTCGTGTATCCATAAGGAATTTTTCATATTGTATTATTCCTTTTTTTTGTTATTTTAATAAAACTTTGAATTTTTTAGTTAGTTTTTTTTTGTAATTGACAGTTAAAATCTGGTCATAGATTCCACATATACAGATATTTTTTATAATCACATAATTTACTTCAAACAACAGTCCAATCGTGTCATTTTAAGCTCATTTTCCAAAATATTTTTTTTACATATATATGTGTGAGATATATTTCTACTTCTTGATAATTAGAATAATTAGAAAGTTGTTCTTTGTACTGTATAGAAATTTTATGATTAATGAAAGACATTTTAGAAGTTTAGAAGAAAGAAAACTTCTAGCATTTATTTTAATGCAGTATTCTTGAAATTTATAAAAAAAATAATAGTAAAATACATGAATATAGGCAAGAAGCATTATTCACTTAATTAATCATGGGTGTGGTTAATTTTGTGTTCAACAAATGCTGGTTGAATTTTTTAAATGGCTATTTAAGTAGTTAACACATATACACATATAGCATGCGACATAAACGTGGGCAAAAAGCTTAATATTATATAATACATTTCTGTACTTAAAATAAAATAGCTGGAGTCAACGTAATAGGAGGGTTAAATGACGCAGGTGCAAGGCGTAAAAATAGGCTGTTGGCTGGGTGTAAGATAGCAATGAGCATCGTGACGAGCTTTGTGCAGAGTGTAAGATAGGGCCAACAGAGTTTAAAATCATTGTTATGATGCAGACGGATGAATTCTCAGCTATAAGCATATTACCATAACCATCACCATAAAATCTCATTGTTTTAACATAGAAAATAGAAATCTTATTGGTATTTTAATGTCTTCTTATTATTTCTACAACATCTATTATGTTTGGGGTCAAAATTGATTTGTATAAACCTTTTATATGTCTGCTATCACCACTATGTTGCGTAAACTCTCAATATATTTGTAGGAACAATATATACGTATATATATATATTTCTCCACTGAATGAGAAATATCAAAGTTCTCATGAGATCATTATGTTTTCTCCGCCCCCCTGTCAAATGAACTATCAGTGTTTTTTCGCACTAACACAGATATAATTATGTTATTTTAGGGCTCTAAAGTTTTTTAAAGGTTATAAAATTACATGTCAAAGTGATCTTTCACATTATTCAACACAAATGTGTGTAAAAGTCAGATTTTTAAAAATGTTTTATACAGCTAAAACAGCCTGGGGTCAAATTGATCTCATTAATTTTATGTTTACCCAGTTGTCCCCTTGAAATTAAGAAAAGTCACTAAATATGAAATAAGCCTTGTGCAGAGTGTAAGATAGGGCCAACAGAGTTTAAAATCATTGTTATGATGCAGACGGGCGAATTATCAGCTATAAGCATATTACGTGCATGTGACATAAACTTGAGTAAAAAGCTTAATATTATATTATACATTTCTGTAGTTTAAAATAGCTGACCCCAAACATAAAATATATTAGTAAATTTGAATGTAATAGGAGAGTTAACCCTTGTGTGGTGTTCGGGTCTGTGGGACCCGTTTTCATTTTTCATCAAATGATACTAAAAAAATATTTTTTCCAACTCAAACTCATTGGCATTGGCTCATTTTTTGTGAAAAACATATATCAAAACACATTTTCGATAAACACACACTGTACACCCCCCCCCCCCCACACACACACACGTTTATATTACATACAGTATGTTTGGCCAAGGGCTAATAAACATTGCTTCATTTGTAAATTTGAAACTAAACAAATTTTCTACTCATATCTTGAGTTTAATTCATTTTCTTTTACATTTTATTAAAAACTAATAAAAAAAAAGTAGCACTTTTTGAAAGAAATGTAACATAAGAAAGGTAAAGGGCAAATATTAACCATGTAAGCTGTTTATATTGCTTGCAATTTAGGTGAAGCGAGCATGTGTAAAGCATTTTAATGTAAAAATGCTTAATTTTGCTGAATTTAATACAAGTAACAAAGTAAACGAGTAACAAAAATATGAACACCACACAAGGGTTAAACCAAGCAGGTACAAGGCGTAAAAATAGGCTGTTGGCTGGGTCTAAGATAGCAATGAGCATCATGATGAGCCTTGTGCAGAGTGTAAGATAGGGCCAACAGAGTTTAAAATCATTGTTATGATGCAGACGGGCGAATTCTCAGCTATAAGCATATTACGTGCATGTGACATAAACTTGAGTAAAAATCGTAATATTATATAACACATTTCTGTAGTTTAAAATAGCTGACCCCAAACATTTAACATATTAGTAAACTTGAACGTAATAGGAGGGTAAAACAACAAGGCGTAAAAATAGACTGTTGGCGGGGTGTAAGATAGCAATGAGCATGTTGTAAGATAAGGCCAACAGAGTTTAAAATCATTGTTATGATGCAGACGGGCGAATTCTCAGCTATAAGCATATTACAGTGCATGTTCTGCTCAGGCAGCTGCAGATTATCCCGCATTGCAGTGCATTGAGAGAACTGAGCCTGATTACATGACCGAACGGCGGCGGGTTCAACCTTTTGATAAAGTGAATTCTTCCGGCGTGTTCGGAGACGGCTGTTGACTTCAAGGGCGTGCTGAATATTCCGATTGACTATTCACCTCTTGCTCCTTCAGCCGATTGTTCCGGCTCAGCGGCGGCCCTTGTTAAAGCGCGCTCGGAGAAAAGCTGGGGAGTCTGGGTAATATGGATTTAGCTGGAGTGCGCCAGTTGATGATGGATTTCTGCGATTGGAGAGCATGGTAATGCCCGAGTTAAGTTCTGCGGCGCGTCGTGTGTCTTATTGCGCTCATAAAGGAACGCAGCTGCTGCGGGTAAAGCCGTGGTAGCTGCGGTATTATGTGAAAGGCTTTATGTGTGTTTGCTTTTGTTATTTTGTTTTTTTTTGTATTTTAGCGAGAGGAGAAAGAGAGAGAGAGAGAGAGAGAGAGAGAGAGAGGGATTTAAAGAGAGTCAACAGCTGTGATCTCTTAGATTGCCTATTTCAGTTTAAAGATACGTCGTAAAAAAGTGCTGCTTCTGTTTTGCCGGAAACTGAAGCGGTATAAAGTAGCGAGCTCCTAAACTCCGTATGAGTTTAATGTGTCCGTCCCATTAAACACATCAGACGCAGATGCATAATTTAATGTGTTTTGACAGAATTTAATGTGAGAACAGCAGAATCATATGATGTTTTAATATAATATGTGTTTTCTTATATTGATTGCAGTCACTGCTGCTGCTGATGATGATGCTTTTAGATGCTTTCTGAAATTGTGATATACAGCTCTGAAAAAAAATGAGAGCACTTCAGTTTCTGATTCAGTTTCTCTGATTTTGCTATTTATAGGTTTATGTTTGAGTAAAATGAACATTGTTGTTTTATTCTATAAACTACAGACAACATTTCTCCCAAATTCCAAATTAAAATATTCCTCATCATTTAGAGCATTTATTTACAGAAAATGAGAAATAAATGAAATAACAAAAAAAAAGATGCAGAGCTTTCAGACCTCAAATAATGCAAAGAAAACAAGTTCATATTCATAAAGTTTTAAAAGTTCAGAAATAATAAATATTTGGTGGAATAATCCTGTTTTAGCAATGTATAGGTGAGCAGTCAACCGTGCACTGTACAGCTTGATTTATTGCATGTCAGTGTGTCTTTGCTATCATAACGACAGAAAAAGTACACCTTGTGCATTTGCAAACACACAAAAGGCATGTACTAATTCTCTTAATTAATCATGGGTGTGGTTAATTTTGGGCATAATGTGAAATAAACCAATCAGAGTGTCTCTTGCTCATCATTCTCTTTAAGAGTCAGGTGAGCTCTGACTTTGGCAGATTGCTATTGTAACAATGCAGCTACCTGGACGTGTGAATGACTTAAGTTAAATTTAAGCTATAAGATAACATAATACTTTTACAAGGTAAGATTCAAGCACTTTCAAGGCCCATTTTCAAGTTTTTCCAGCACCTTTTACCTTTTAACGGTGATATCTCAAAACTGCCATTCAGCAATAATCAATATATCACAAAACTATTCTCCACACTTTACAGAGACTACGCTACTGAGAAAAAAAATACTTCTAAGTCAGTAAATAATTAAATAAATTATGCATTTATTTGTGTCAGTTCCACACAATTTAAATACCAATGTTCTTCCACATGTTTACCCTATTCATTTGATTGAGAAGGTACTGTAGTATATGTCAAATTCAGGATGAGTTGAGAGCATTTATACACATATACTCAAAATTATTGATTTACTTTTTGTCACACTCTAAGAGATGGAATTATTTTCATGTGAACACAATCAAATTTGTGTTTGGTAAGGAGAAGCAGAAGAAATTAAAGCCTTTTTTTATTTTACGCTATTTTTTCTTTAAGCAAATTTATGTAGTCAGATAGTTATTTATTGTAAAGTAAATGTAGTTCGAATTTCAAGCATTTTCAAGCACTTTCTCCAAAATTCCAGCACTTTCCAGGCCTGGAAAACAGAATGTTAAAATTCAAGCATTAAGGGCACAGAGTGGTCCAGCGGTCTAAAGCACTATGAGCAGGAAGTCGCAGGTTCGAATCCCGCTCATGCAGCTTTACCATCAGGCCACCGGCACTCAGAGGGAGCAAAATTGGGCCTGCTCCCTCCGGGTGGGTAGACGGCGCTCTCTCCCCACATCACTACTAGGGTGATGTCTGCAGCACAGGGCGTCTGTGAGCTGATGTATCAGAACCGAGTCGCTGCGCTTTCCTCCAAGCGTTAGCGCTTCTCAGAAAGAAGCGGTGGCTGACTTCACATGTATCGGAGGAAGCATGTGCTAGTCTTCACCCTCCTGGTGTGTTGGGGCATCATTAGTGATAGGGGGAGTCCTAATGAGTGGGTTGGGTAATTGGCCGTGTAAATTGGGGAGAAAATAGGAAAAATTAGAAATAAAAAATAAATAAATAAAAATAAAATTCAAGTATTTACCAGTATTTTAAGCACCCGCATGAACCCTGTTTATCAGTATTAAAGAAATTAAGAAACTAAGAAACTAAGAAATCGTTTAGTTAGCAGAAGTGTTAAGTGTTGTTATCTATCACACATAAAGACACATGCAGAGTAAATAACAATAGCTGGGAGCTCATGATTCTGACGAGAAGCTCTGATGAACACCATCATTGGTATTCCAGCACCAGTCAGCTTACTGTAATTTGAGACAGGTCTGCAGTCCCAATAGAAATCAGCCTTGATCAATAGCCAGTAAATTAGAGTCCTGCTGATTCTATCAACTCCCTATTACTTCCTTTTGGCTCTTGTTTGAGATGCATGATGAGGAACTATACTACATTTCCTGTTTTTACTCTTGAATGATCTGCAGTTAAAAGCAACACTATGTAACACTGTATATTTTAGCTTAAAATACTTAAAAAACTGCTTCAGAATAATTTTGAAGCTCCGTTGACCTGTAATAAAGAGAAATATGTATCTATTGTTGAATGGTAGGCAGAATAATGGTCAGGAGAATTGTGTAAAACTGCGTCTTCCGCCTGCATTGTTTAAATAGCAGCAGTGCTTTTGAATACAGGGGTTGGAGAATGAAAGTGAAGCAGGAGATGCAGGTTATTGAAATGAAATGGCTCTACTCTAAATCTGCTTTTCTTGTGCTTTCTCTTTCGAAGCCCGAGGAAGACGAGGGGAAGGGCGACGCCCTCCCGCAGAATTATGGGATTAGAGCACAATAATTGATTGTGGTGACGGACAGTTCTGGTGGAAACAGGAGAGTTGAGGTGAACATTGAATTCTGCGTGATTTGATCAGCCGTGGTTTTATGTTTTTTGGATACAATCCGGGTTAGCACCCGAACATCCCTTTCAGACAGCTTCCTCTTACAGCGTCCACAGTTAATCCTGTTGGATGTGGTTGGTCCTTCTTGGTGGTATGCTGAGCTGACATTACCCTGGATACCGTGGCTCTTGATGCATCACAAAGACTTGCTGTCTTGTTCACAGATGCTCCAGCAAGACGTGCACCAACAATTTGTCCTCTTTTGAACTCTGGTATGTCTCCCATAATGTTGTGTGCATTGCAATATTTAGAGCAGAACTGTGCTCTTACCCTGCTAATTGAACCTTAATTAATGCAATTAATGAAGATTGGCCACCAGGCTGCTCCAATTTAGCCATGAAACCTCCCACACTAAAATGATGACAGGTGTTTCAGTTTCATTGTCCAACACCTGTAAGAGAGAAGCAGGAGTTGCAGGTTATTGAAATGAAATGGCTCTACTCTAAATCTGCTTTTCTTGTGCTTTCTCTTTCGAAGCCCGAGGAAGACGAGGGTAAGGGCGACGCCCTCCCGCTGAATTATGGGATTAGTGTTGACGCTGTAGAGCGACTGCAGCGGCTCCAGATGAAGAGGTTCAGGTGTAGTGACTCACCCTTGTAGTTAAAGAGATTATCAACAATAAAGATAATCTAAAGAAAAGTTACTCCTTTCAGTGGCCATGATGAAAAGTCCTGCTCTTTTTTTGAACAATTTCCCAGAAAAGGCTTTTTATTGTATAAGCGAGCCGAAGCCAAGCCGTCCATACAGGTGGCCATGCGCTCACCCTCTGATCCCTGCCCGCATCACTCCGCTCTGCAAACTCAATAAAAAAGACAGAAAGGATGATTGGCTTTTACATTAAGAGCCATATATTCTGATTAATTTTTCTTTTTCTTACAGTTGACATTCTCTTACCATGATGGAACAAAAGCGCGGGACACATTGAGGCATGTGAGACAGAAAATGGGCTGATCCATCATGGGATTAGTGTGATCAGGGCCACATACGGCTGTTTATTTCATGCACACTAAAGACTTGTAGCAAATATTAGCCTAAATCTTGACTTCAAGACTCAAGTAAAGGTATTGAGACTTAAATAAATTAATGACTAAATTCAAAGTAAGAAAAAACTACCAAAACTAAATTGAATAGAACCACAAATGCATTAAAGGGGACATATTGTGCAAAACTCGCATTTTGCACAACATGTGCAAAATGTGAGTGATTGGGTAGAAGCCTGTGAATGGGCAGAAGCCTGTGATTGGGCAGAAGCCTGTGATTGGGCAGAAGCCTGTGAAAGGGCAGAAGCCTGTGAAAGGGCAAAAGCCTGTGATTGGGCAAAAGCCTGTAAATAGGCAGAAACCAATCATTTGCATAAGCCATTCTTCAAAACCTTTCGCTAGTTTGATGCTGCTAATGTTCTTTAATGCAACTACCATTTTTTAATGTGTATTTTACTTTTTGTGTACCGTACATGCATCATTTATTTTTAAAAACATGCAAAACCAATGCAACCGAATAGATGCAGAATATGCAGGCCAGTCATCACGCAGAAGTATATCTCTAACCTTAACGTTCACCAAATCAATCTAGCTGCACAAAAGTATGACATAAAGTTTTACATGCTAAGTTTAAAGCGTAAACGAGCGGCAGTATGTGGGGAAAAGTGTGAGAAAAGGCTTCGCCGGGCCAAAACTAACAGATGCCTCTTTGACGTTGTGTTCTCAATTAATGGCAAAGCTTTAATTTGGAATGTAAAGCTATAAACGGAGTAATTTATGCCGTTGACTTTATCGTTCAGCGGAGTCCTGTGTTTGGGAGTGATTTTATGAAGAACGCTGGAATAGAGCAAGTCCTGAGCATCATGAAACAGAAAGCCCATCTGTGTGTGAGGGTTGCAGAGCGAAACAGTGACTATTAATGTCCATATGGCCAAACGGAGAGGCGATCTCCAACTGACGGAGCCGTATAACGCTGATGGCAAATGGCTCGCTGAAGTGAATGCATTAAATGGTTTACTGTTTTCATATCAAATGTATGTTTTATAATGATTTAAGGCCTCTTGAGTCCAATTAAATATTTTGTTGGACACAAGCCCAGTTATGCAGCTTGCCAGTCAAAGAGCCAGTCCAAGAACGAACGTGTACAGAACCAAATAGCCAATATATAAAGGCAATATACTGTATGCAAAAAATACCCTTTTTCCCTTCTAATTACTAGGTATGTATGAAAATATATTGTATAATTTTTCAATTTGTATTTATTTTTCCAATTTGATTCCAGTTCGATTTTTAAAATCGCAATATCGACTTATTTAAATAATAGTTTACATGTAAAAATTGGTGTCAGAAGTGGTTAAGTTAGTGTTGTGTTTAAACTCTGCCGTCTAGATAGCTAAGGTGTACTCTGATGTTAAATACCACTGTTATATAAATGTATATACGTAAATTCAATAGTGTGTCAATATTGACATATACAACTCTGGAAAAAAAAATTAAGAGAGCACTTCAGTTTCTGAATGAGTTTCTCAGATTTTGCTATTTATAGGTTTATATTTGAGTAAAATGAACATTTTGGTTTAATTCTAGAAAATGAGAAATGGCTGAAATAACAATAAAAAAGATACAGAGCTTTCAGACCTCAAATAATGCAAAGAAAACAAGTTCATATTCATAAAGTTTTATAAGTTCAGAAATCAATATTTGGTGGAATAACCCTGGTGGTTTTTAATCACAGTTTTCATGCATCTTGGCATCATGTTCTCCTCCACCAGTCTTACACACTGCTTTTGGATAACTTTATGCTGCTTTACTCCTGGTGCAAAAATTCAAGCAGTTCAGCTTGGTGGTTTGATGGCTTGTGATCATCCATCTTCCTCTCTTTTGATTATATTCCAGAGGTTTTCAATTTGGTAAAACCAAAGAAATTCATAATTTTTAAGTGAAATCTTATTATTTTTTCTGGTGCTGTAGATTGAAACGTAACATTGTAACTTTCTATTAGATGGTCGATCATATTATTTACCCCTGTAAGCTAGTTTGTTCTTGATTATTTCTTAAGTTTTCTTAATTTACATTAATAATTATTATTATACCTTTTCTTACAGTATCTATTTTCAAAAACGCATCAAAATTTTATTATTAGTTTACATGTAAAGATTGGTGTCAGAAGTGGTTAATAAGTTAGTGTTTGTTTAAACTCCGCCCACTAGATAGCTGAGTTGTACTCTGATGTTACATCCAACTGTTCTGTTAATAGAATAATGTGTTTTTATACTATGATAGTTAAAGGTTATTTAAATGAAAAAACGTTGCTTTGCTTAGACTATCACAGTATAATGCGATATACATATCATACTGCTAAAATAAGCTTATGCGTAAATTTGTTAAAAGTTGCTAAGGACAGTCAATTTATTTAATTGATCTGGAAAATAAAGGAATAGCTATACTGTAAAAAAAACAAAATTAAAACGGTTGTCCTTAATGTGTTTTTTAAGTCACAACCGTTTTAATTTAAGGAAGGATGTGGATTGGGCATTTATGGAAATACGGAACAAATCGCGTCCCTTATTGGTTTAATTATTATTATTTTTTTAATTCAGAATTTTATTTTTACTGCATTTTGTTTTTTACTCAGTAATGGGGAATTTTTTTCAATGAAGCGAAGTAAAAATTACTTGTGTCAAAATGTACTTGAGTAAAAGTAAAATTACATATTTTAAAAACTACTATTTTAAAAATGACAAATTACTCATAAAATCTACTTAATTACAGTAATGTGAGTAAATGTAATTCGTTACTTTCCACCTCTGAGTATATATATATATATATACATATATATATACTATGAGTTACTATGACCTACATTTTGAATTTTTTCTTCATTATTTTCTTAATTTCTTCATAAAAAACTAAAATTAAGATTATTTTTAACTGATTTATACTTTTTTAATGACTCTCTAATGTGTCTCTCTCTCTCTCTGTGTGTATTACAGTATATTTGCTTGCTCAGATCTACAGTATTAGTGTTCTTGTGGCACAGGCGGGACAGGAGCCATGTGAGAAAAACACACAAAGCTTCACAAATCAATCGTACTGCAGAGAAAGAGAGATCCAGTGTGAATTCCTGCAGCGACGAGCCCAAAACCCCAACTAAAACAACGTCCAAGGAGTCCAGCAGAACAGAACCACAGGGGGGAAACCAGGCCGGGCCTGAAATACTCGCCATTTCCAACCTGCAAATAAAAAAGAAGAGCAATCAATCATGTAGGAGAACCTTCATTCCTCTCTTGCTCTTCTGGGCAGCTGGAGAAAGAGACGAGACAAGACCAGAATATGCAAAGTTTGCGAGCTCTTTCAGGATAAGTTGCCAGGGAGGGTAAATAGATAAAGAAATGAACACATTGGCATTCCAGCCTACGCCATAAAGGCCTGGTAAATGTTCACTATAACAAACACTAATTAATCACCAGGCCGGCTGCTATTAATCATATATTAATGTGACAGTCTCTTTGCTTTGGTCAGAAGCTCCCTGAACGCAGGACAGAGGACGCAGGACACGGGACACAGGGACACAGTCTCCAAGACTCAATTCATCTCACAGCTCCTCCTCTCACACAGAACAGACGTTTTATTAAAGGAATACAAACAGTCCCAATACACTGTCCCAATCTCACCCTGCTGCAATTTCAGCTCTCTTTAATCACCCAGAGTCCACACTACCATCTCTCACTCTCTCACTCTCACTCTGTACTGCGCCTGGTAAAAAATATATATATATATATATATATATATATTTAATTGCACTTAAAACATATTGAGAAATGTCTAAGTATGCTGTAAATATACTTATGCAATAGAACAGGAGAGGGAGTGTGTTAAAACCAGAGGTGGGAAAATTAGTACTGAAAAATTGTAATTAAGTAAAAGTACCTTTACTTTGCTAAAATTCTACTCAAGTAAAAGTAAAAGTACCCATCTAAAAATCTACTTGAGTAAAAGTAAAAGTAAAAATTTACTCAATTTAAAATGTACTTTGAGTAAAAGTTACATTTTAATTATTTTATGTAAAAAAGTACAAATCATAAATTAAATAATTATTAAACTAAATAATTTGGACCTTTCAGGCAGTATTTGTTCAGACCAGCACATAAAACATTTTCAAGAACAAGTGACACAGGTTTCTATGATCCATTTTTTCTTTCTTTAATGTTCCCAATAAAAACGTAATGAATTATCATTAAAAACATAAAAACATACAAAAAAGCTGTTGGTCGGCACATGCGCAGTGCTGTAAAGAAGCGCATATCGATGGGTAGCATAACTCAACAGAACACCCCAGGCTACACAGCTGATTTACACAGCGTCTCTCCTGCTACCCGTAGTAAACACTGCATGGAAAAGTTCAGCTGCGCTGCCATGGAGAACAAAACTCAATTTTGTTTTAATTCAAACTATTTGTTTTCTTTCCCAGCATTTTACTTTTATTCAGTAACGGGGAGTTTTCCAATGTAGCGAAGTAAATTACTTGTGTCTAAATGTACTTGAGTAAAAGTAAAATTACCTAATTTAAAAACTACTTTAAAAATTACAAAATACTCATAAAATCTACTCAGTTCCAGTAATGTGAGTAAATGTAATTAGTTACTTTCCACCTCTCGTTATAACACACAATCTCGAATGTTCTATTGCTTTTATTCAACATTATTTTTTTTTCAAAATGAATAAAGAAAATAATAAATCAAAGAACTTCAGAGTGAATATGCTTTAATATGGACTGAGCCTTCCGCCAAAAGTAGTTCCACAACAACTGTAACAGAACTAAAACTTAACTACAAAACGGCGTATGGTTCATACAGACTAACACCACGAAAGTTAGCTTGAAATCAAAATTGGTAATAAGTGAAGATGGTAACTTAAACGTTAGGAGGGTGAAATAACGCTGATACTCTCCTCTCCTGCTCTGTGGAGTCGTCTTCAGGTGAACGCTGCTCATTTTTTGAGCATTTCTGCTTGTTGTGCTGGGTGGTGTTGGTTTTAGCTAGCCGGCTGGACTGTGGTTAGGTTAGCGTAGCTTGCTTTAGCTCAGCATTAGCTTAGCTTAGCCTAGCCTGTCTTCCCTTTTTTTCCCACAAAAGGTGAGCCAGCGCTGCGGGTGAGCGTGCCGTGGCTGAGCGCTAGCCTGTGCTAAGCTAACGCTGCTGCGGGTGCCATTGGAGGTGACAATTCAAATCTGTACTGTGTGTATAAATACGCCGTTACTCGGCAACGCGTCGGCGGAGTGATACAGGTTTAGTGTAAGAAGGCCGTGATGTTTTCACATATATCAGCACGGCTAGAACACTTCTCAACCAATCAGATTGTGAGTTTGGAAATAACTGTTATAATATTATTATATATATATATATATATATATATATACAGATTTATGTACGTACTTAAAATGTATTAAAAAGTACATTAATATTATGCTTTCATCAAATGTTTAAAAAGTAAACTTTGATCATACTTTTTAAAAAGTACAATATAGTGAATGTTAGAGGAAAATTTGGTTCGGTCGGCCACTCCTGGTAAGGTTCACCAGTGTTCCATGTTTTTTCTCTATTTGTGAATAATAGCTTTCAGACTTCAAATAATGCTAAGAAAACAAGTTCATATTCACACAAATCAATATTTGGTGGAATAACCCTGGTTTTTAATCAGTTTTTTCTTGGCATCATGTTCTCCTCCTCCACCAGTCTTACACACTGCTTTTGTATAACTTAATGCCTTTACTCCTGGTGCAAAAATGCAAGCAGTTAAGACCTGCTGTAAAAAATACAAGGGTAAGATCCTTTACTCACTTGCTATCTTTGCAGGAATACCGATAATAAGCTATTTTATATAGTTGTATACTATGAAAGAATATATATATATATATATATATATATATATATATATATATATATATATATATATATATATATTTTTTTTTTATGAGTGTTCTTCAGTATACAGTCCAATACCCCTCATGTTTCCAAGGGTGTTAATAACTATGGTCTGTTTTCTAGAGGACACTAGAGGCAATGTTCTGCTCTATAGGTTTTGAGGGGAGATGATGTTTTAGACAGACACAGCACTGCAGTTAGTGCTCTACTAACGGAGGCTCATCTGTCATCTGTCAGGAGCTTTACAGTGCAGATCTCTGAGAACATTTCCTTCTTTCCATTTCCCACAGTTACAGCCGCACCTCACACACACTGCATATATATATATATATATATATATTTTTTTTTGTAACCATTGTCAGCATAGAAACCTGAGTTCGACCAGTACATGTTTTGAATAGTTAAATACAAGAGTTACAACAAGCAACATACAAAATGAACCAATTTGGTGGAATGGCCCATATGTAGTAAGAGACCTCTTAAAAATGATGAGTTTCTTGTATTTTACCAAATTGAAAGTCTTACTGCTTGAATTTTTGCACCAGGAGTAAAGCAGCATAAAGTTATCCAAAAGCAGTGTGTAAGACTGGTGGAGGAGAGGAACATGATGCCAAGATAAAAATCACCAGGGTTATTCCACCAAATACTGATTTTTTCTGAACTGAATATGAACTTATTTTCTTTGCATTATTTGAGGTCTGAAAGCTCTGCATCTTTTTTTTTTTGTAATTTCAGCCATTTCTCATTTTCTGTAAATAAATGCTCTAAATGACTAAAATCTTTTTATTTGGAATTTGGGAGAAATGTTGTCTGTAGTTTATAGAATAAAACATCAATGTTTGGACACACCTTCTCTTTTTCAATGTGTTTTCTTTATGTTCATGACTGATATTTACATGGTAGATTCTCACTGAAGCATCAAAACTATAAATGAACACATGTGGAGTTTTATGTACTTAACAAAAAAAGGTGAAATGACTAAAAAAAACATGTTTTATATTCTAGTTTCTTCAAAATAAAAGCCCCGTTTGCTCTGATTACTGCTTTGCACACTCTTGGCAGCATTCTCTAAATGAGGTCTTCTTAAAGAGGTGGCCACCTGAAATGAAAAAGTTTTCCAACAGTCTTGAAGGAAGAAAGGAGTTCCCAGAGGTGTTTATTAGCACTTGTTGCTCCTTTGTCTTCTTCACTCTGTGCTCCAGCTCACCCCAAACCATCTGGATTGGGTTCAGGTCCGGTGACTGTGGAGGTTCAGCTCATTTTTTTTTGTTAAGTACATAAAACTCCACATGTGTTCGTTCATAGTTTTGATGCTTCAGTGAGAATCTACAATGTAAATATCAGTCATGAAAATAAAATAAAGAAAACGCATTGAAAAAGAGAAGGTGTGTCCAAACTTTTGGCCTGTACTGTATAAATATATATATATATATATATTGCACATGTAAACTCAGGCCACTGTGGGGAGGATTTGATGAGCAGCTTTTTAATGCCACAATAAGAGGACTACAGAAAGCCGGTTCTAAAAGCTTCCTCATTCATTACCTCACACAGTAAATCAGCGTACTCTAACATCAGTATGGTTTTGAGTAACAGATGAAGTCCTGCGTGTAATCTAATAAAACCATTATGTAAATGCGCCGCTCCCGTGCAGCCGCCGCACTGCTGAAGTTATTTTCCATAAATCATTAGGGCTGAAAAGACGAAGCGGACGCGGACGCGTGTCCCGGGGTCGGCGGGGACGCAGGGAGACGTCTCCCGTAGCCTGCGGCTGACCGGGGCACCGGCTAGGCAGAAATGTTTATCGCACTTTGGGCATTTATAAACTGAGGGAGTGCATTAAAGCGAGGAGGTGTCACTGCATGCTGATGGAAGGAGCTGCTTTGCTTTCCCAGCCTTATGCAGATGAGCGGAGGGGTCAGCCAGCCTATACACTCTCCTCTACAGCCATCACATACTAATCACACCACTGCAGCACCACACACAGCTGCTGACCACACACTCAGCAATACTCAACAATACTCAACAGTACTCAATATTCCCATTCATTTCAAAATGTCTAATTGTGGTAAATCTCTAGTATGAATTAATGAATGCTATGTGAGCTGGTTTTTGTGGAAAAAAAAAAAAAGTGCTCCAGTGATCCACTATAACACTGCTTTAGTCCGGTGGAGGAGTGGGTGTTACGAGAGAAACAATAGCATTTTGCCGCTTGCTCATGAATATTCATACATGCAAACATAGCGCTTCTGATTGGCTAACAGCACTGTGACACCAGAAAGCAGCAAGAAGGACAACAGTTAGAAAAAACATTTAAAAAAAGACATTTTTACACTAATAACAGTCTTTGCAATGTCATATGTTACTTTACAACATGTGTAATAATGCCCTGCTAAGTACAGTTCAGCCACTGAACTAGACTTAGAGTCTCTATAATGAAACACCAAATCCACCGGAGATCCTATTTAAACCTATAGCTACTCACACACAGAGGTGGCTAGAGTCCAAACTAGTGTAAACAGAACTGTTCTAAACATCTGTACACCTATCTATCTCAGTTGTTCTTGGCTGGTGGTTTTCCTCTATTGACTAATTCTAACCATTTGTTTCTTAGCTCTGAATTACTGGGTAAAGTATATAAACACTGATGTGTTATTCGCACAAATAACACAGGAATGAACTGCATGCTGTTCCTAGTGCTGTTAGTTATCTCCTATCTGACGAGACGCATCGCTGCCCGGCTTCAGCTCTGCCTGTGGGTGGTCCCGAGCCGAGGTGGGCGGAGCCATGAATACTAATTGACGGGTTGATGTAGACACGGTGTTTTTCCTGATCGACTCATTTTTCTAAATATTTTCTTTTACTAGCTGCTGCAGACAATGAGGAAGAGGAAGACTTTTATGTGCTCCTATAGAGAGACCTACTGTATTTTACAAAGATCAACAATTGGTTTCAAAACTACTGATACAAAAAGTTTTAAAGTAAAAGTAATGTAAGTGTAAAAATTAAGCCATTAATAACAAAAGCTTAGGCCACGCCCACAGAGTCCTATAGTGCACTACAGTATGTTCAGTATGTAACTTCTTCTGCTTGCCTTAATGAGTGTAATCAACATATAAAATATGTAAATGGTTCATCTCACATATTCGCAACAACCACCCCCTGCAAAAACTAAACTAAAACAAAATTGCAATGTTATATTTTGATGTTTCAATGTAAAACGATTGTGTTTTATACAGTAAACAGTTGGTATTTCAAAAGTAATAAAGTTGTGAAACGTTAAAAAAAGTTTTTTAATGAAAAACGAGTGAATCATCCTAATTGAAGCATTACCTGTTAGAGGTAAGGAACACCACTGCGCTAAATATTGATAGAATAATTAGTAATGGAGTTTTTAATGAAATATTCACACAGCTTGTTTTCTTTTGGATAGATTGACCCAGGAGCATCACTGCTGTTCCTGACAAATGAACATAATAGGAGGGTTGAAATGTAATTATAATATTCCTAGTATATTACAGTAAATGTCTTTTCCATGTCTCTTCTTAATTCTCTGTCTTTTAACAGTGTTAGAGTCATTTTAAAGAGTGACTCTAAAGCCGTGTCTGTTCCTGTGATTGAACCTTGTATACGTGGAGATTTCTGCAGATGTAATTACGCCGTTTGCCGTGTTTACTCGACTCATCCTCGGCCGAGTCATTCTCTTCCAAGGCAAATATTTTCAGATGAGACGTGTGTCTTTGTTCTCAACAGGCCTGACCGTTTATTGCTGTATATAGGAAACCTTTCATCAATTAAAGAATAACAGAGGAGGATTTGAGCTCCGCGGAGAAGCTGGCGAGGTTCTCCACTTCTCTTCACGCCTGCTTTCTCTCCGGAGAGAAGGATGGGGCCCTCAGCCCTTCCTCTGCATGAGGCAGCTCATAATTCCATGATTGTGCCCTGCAAAGAGTTAATATACACAGCAATGCTAATGAAGTGAAACTCATCGCTCCCTCGGCGGAGGAGGCCTGCTGCTTAATTACCGTTTAAAAAGTCGTCTGATAGTTGCACACGGGGAGCTGCTTTTACAAAGGAACAATGGCGGCCCTGTTGAGCTTCTTTCAAATCGACAAATCGAATTCAAGCCGATGCCTTTCGGGATGGGGGAAACACGTGTAAAGACTTGGGGAGCGGCAGGAGATCAGGAGATCGCACGGCTCACTGTAACCTGTTCTTGTTCTCTGTCTCGCAATGATCTTTTACAGCTTATTTTTATTACTACCCCTTTTAAATGGATCGGATCACGGATCGTCTCAGGCCTGAAATATCAATTTTTTTTTTATCCAGGGTTCCATATATTGAAGAATAATAATGTTCTTCCTCTTAAGATTAAGCTTTTATTATAGTAACTTTTAAATGTAATAAAAATTAAAATTAAGGCCCTATTTTAGTGATCTGTCTGCAAGTCAACTGCAGCTTGACTTATGGTGTGTCAGTGTGTCTTTGCTATTATAACGTCGAGAAAAGTACACCTTGTGCAGCTCGAAACGCGCAAAAACCATGTACTAATTATCTTTATTAATCATCGGTGTAATATGAAAAAAATCAGTTACCATGTCATTACCTTTAAGAGCTAGGTGCACACTTTTTTGGTTATTTAGGTTATTTTGCTATTATTTAACTTGTTCTTAAATATGCTTTAATTGAAAATAGTCTGGATTGAAAAGTCATCCAGACTATGAAGGAACACATAAGTAATCAAATAGTAAAAATAAAATTACCCTTTATCTGTGGTGCTGTTAACTTGCGGTTTCTAAGTTAACTCTTGCTCCTCCCTTTCTGGGGTGGTCCTGATGAGGGCCAGTTTCATCATATTGTTTTTAGAGGGTCTGTCTTTGCCACTGCACTTTGAAAGGATATGTTTAATAATGTTTCAGATTGACTGGTCTTTATTTCTTACAACATCAGTCATCTGACCTCAGAAATGCACTTCAGAAAGAGTGGTAGTCAAAAATTCCCATAAACAAATAAACACACTCCTAAACCTTGTGGAAAGCATTTTCCGAGCTGTTATAGCTGTAATGATTGGGCCAACATCAGTTTAAAGCTGATGTCTGTAAGTTTTGTGATTTGGGGGATTTGGTATCCTCTCTGGTGAGAATGGGTAATTGCACCAAGCATGCGGAAGAATAATTTTAAACTGGGCGGGTGTGACGCAGTCTCCTTTCAGAGCGGATGAATCCGATTCCATGTTATGTTCAGTCAGAGCGAGAGAGAGAGAGAGAGAGAGAGAGAGAGAATGCTCAGTCAGAATCTTCACTCCTTCATTTCTTTGGTTTTACTATGAGTGAATGAGCTACTGAGCTCTGAGTTTCCTCTTCTGAAGTCTCCATTGCTCCACCAGCCGCTCGAGTTCAGTAAAACTGAGCTGGATCCTCTTTTAGAGGCTGTACGTGTGATGTAACAACGTAAAAAACGTAAAGACGTGTGACGTGGTCAGAAAAAGAAGAACTCACGTGAAAAGCAACCCAACACCGCAGTTTTTAGAATATATAAATATGAATATATTATTAGGATTAGCAGGGATGGTGGTTCCAGCACACTGGTACAATTAAACACAATATTTTATCCATATTCTTTTTCACTCAGAAATGCTTCTGCTTTCAGTTTAGACTAAACTAAATAATAATACAGAACATGACTTTAAACACTATGAATTAAGAATGGCATAATTAATATTTTGTGAGGAGGATGCAGTTTGGGATTGGTTTGGGATTTGGAAACCTCTTCTTGTTCTTCTTATTTCGTAACGATCTTTTGCGGGTGATTTTCCAACTAACCTTTTAAACGGATCAGCTCGAGAGACTGGAATATGAAAAATATGAATCCAGGGTTGAATAATAATAATAATGAAGCACTTAGAGAGCCATTGACATAATCGGACAATGCGGGACACGGGTTAAAAACAGAATCCCATTTCCACCAATGACCTCCAGACTGCCACACTTATCCGTAATAACGCCCCCCCAGGCGAAGGGGATGACATAATAAACATGCGACCCCGTGGCCGGGTTTGTAAGGGAAGTGTCCTTTAACGACAGATACACTCTCTAATTGGTTTGCCTCCGTCTCGAAGAGAAGCGGTGCGATCTTTAATAGCCTCCCAAAAGCAGCAGCGGGGGGCCGGAGTGATGGTGCACCCGTGTCCTTCAGTGCATTACCCCCCGAGCGTCCGGAGATCCTGACAGGGATATATCTGCCCCCCCCCCCCCCCACGCGCCCCAGGGGGGCGGCTGATGGCTTAAAAGCAAGGTAGGCACAGGAGACCCATCGACCTCCGGACAGGAGCTGGTGGCACGTGTGATGGAGCGGAGAGATGGAGGAGAGGGAAGAGAGGGAGGGGTAATGCAGGAGGAGGTGGAGGTGGAGGTGTTTCAGGATCCTGACAGCTGATCTCTCGCCGGGCCCTCGACCAATCACTGCTTTAATTACGGACAGAGCAGAGAGGAAACTCAGGTCCTTCAGACCTGAAAAGATCCTTATCTTCAAAACACAGTCTTTAGTCTTAGCTTCAGTTAGAAACCTGTGATTAATCGTGAACAATCGTGATTAATCGCATGCTAATTTTTAAGCTTCATAAGAACTTTAAGAATCTTGTACTTATTATACTTTAATTGTATAAAAAATAGTACAAAAGTGTCACTTACATTTATGTTAAGTGTATGCTAAGTGTATGCTAAGAAACTATTTTAAATATACTTAAGTAACATTTAAACATTTAAACTACTTCATGTATATAACCCCATATTTCAAATATGCTTACAGTAAAATTATAATACATTTATTGAGTATCACAACTGTATCACTATTTATTATACACCAGGTATATTAGAAATGTACTAAGAATAGATGTTAAATATAATTTAAGTAGTTTGAGTAGTTGCTATTTGATTGTGTCATCATATATTTCTCTCCTGTACAGTATCTACTGTCTTATTCTTATTCTTGTTAGTCTTTCACATATTTTTTTATCTATCTGATGAGTGTAAATTCTTTGGTTTTCTCCTGTTCTTGGTGTTTTTATTATAAATTGTAATAAACAGACAAGGTGAGGAGGAGGACGGTGGCGGTTCTGATTGCTGTGCTGCTGTTTGAATAGGTTTGTGCATTCTAGTGTTGGATATGAATACTGATACTGCTGAACATGTTCCAGTCTGGTTGTATTCTACTGTCAGCAACAAGTAAAAGGCGCCAAATTGCTTGGTTTGCCTGTCCTATTTTTTTTTGTAACAGGCCTACTGGTTGCTATTTGATTGTGTCATCACTAATTTCTCTCCTGTACTGTATGTTCTGTCTTATTCTCATTCTTGTTAGTCTTTCACATATTTTTTTATCTGTCTGATGAGCGTAAATTCTTTGGTCCTTTAGACCTAAAAAGTCTAATCAATAAGGACATGTAAAGTTAATCAAATATAAAGTATAGGTTTATCCATTCTAGTGTTAAAGACAGTGAACAGCTGGCGTATATGCATACTGATACTGCTGAACATGTTCCAGTCTGGTTGTTTTCTACCCCCTTCCCCCCCCCCCCCCGAAAACTAATTTCAGTCAAATAGACCTAAAAAAAGATAAAAGACATGTAAAGTTAATCAAACATTATCAAATATAAAGTATAGGTTTATCCATTCTAGTGTTAAAGACAGTGAACAGCTGGCGTATATGGATACTGATACTGCTCCAGTCAGGTTGTATTCTACTGTCAGCAACTAGTGAAGGCACCCAATTGTTCTGTCTTATTGTTATTCTTTCACATATTTCCAATCTGTCTGATGAGTGTAAATTCTTTGGTCTTCTCCTGTTCTTGGTGTTTTTATTATAAATGGTAATAAACAGACGAGGTGAGGAGGAGGAGGGCGGCGGTTCTGATTGCGATGCTGCTGTTTGTGTATGTGTGTCAGAGTTGCCGTGGGTTTATAATCATGCGTACAATACTCAAACACCTACCCTTTACCCCCTTCCCCCAATGAAAACTCAGTTCAGTCAAATAGACCTAAAAAAAGATAAAGGACATGTAAAGTTAATAAAATATTGTCAAATATAAAGGATAGGTTTGTGCGTTCCAGTGTTAAAGACAGTGAACAGCTGGCGTATATGCATACTGATACTGCTGAACATGTTCCAGTCTGGTTGTATTCTACTGTCAGCAACTAGTGGAAGGCACCCAATTGTTCTGTCTTATTCTTATTCTTTCACATATTTCCAATCTGTCTGATGAGTGTAAATTCTTTGGTCTTCTCCTGTTCTTGGTGTTTTTATTATAAATGGTAATAAACAGACGAGGTGAGGAGGAGGAGGGCGGCGGTTCTGATTGCGGTGCTGCTGTTTGTGTATGTGTGTCAGAGTTGGGGTGGGTTTATGATCATGCGTACGGTACGCCGGTGCGGTTACGGCCCGGTCCGAGCTCCCTCGCTGTGGAGGAATGACTCAGCCAGCGCCGGCATGTTTGTGGAGCGCTCAGGAGAAGCTCGTAGCTGTGTGGTAATGTCAACGCTAATGTTATGATTAGCCGGGCCGAGGGCCTTTGATGACACGGTTAATGAGAAGTCTCGGGGTACGTCCCAGCAGGGTGAATCTGAGACCTCCCACATCAAACACTCACACTGCTGGCCCTCCATCCACCCACATCGTCCATCTCGGCCGACGGCAGTGGAAAAAATCCCATTTCTCTGGAGAAACTGCCCCCCCCTCCCCGAAGCCTGCGAGCCTTCTCTTCTGGGGGCTTCATACCACCGGGGGACGCAGAGATCTCAAAGATCTACGAACAAAGACCACGAGTGCATAGCTGCAGCTTCACCCCACACGGTTATGTAAGCATCAAATGCCGAGAAATGAAGATCACAGTGAACCCGACCTGTCCAAGCTCCGCCGCCTCCCTTAAATATGTTCACTGCTGGCTACTGTTGCTAGGATTAGAAAGCTTTAGAAAGATTCCGGCTCAAGAACAGGGTATCTGCAGACATACAGGAGAAATTTTTATTTTTCAATTTATTTGTCGTATTTTTCTTTTCACAAAAGCACGACATGTACAAAAAGCATAAGGAATATTTAAGTTTAATATTAAAACACCCCAAAATAAAACAAAACAAAACAAAAAAGACAAAAAAGGTCAAGCAACCGATGAGGAAACTGTTCTGTCACATAGTCAAAGCAAATTATACAGGTAAAACATATGGTTAGAGGTCTGTAATCGGCTCCCATGTTCTCCAAAAAAATTCTATTTTGTTTTTTAGACAGTAAGTGCTCTGTTCCAATCGTAAAATTTCATTAAGAATTATTTTAAAGAGGTTAAGTGTTGGAGGTCTTTCTTGGTTCCACTTCAGCAGGATGCATTTCTTTGCTAAATATGATTTTATACCCATTTCATGATCAGTAATTTAAAGACTTTTTTAGAACAACATTCGCAACCAAAAGCATTTATTATTAGTATACAAAAAAGTAAGAAAAAGAAAACATTACGAAAAAAATAAGTGAATTAGTACATATATAAAATATGTAAAAAATAAAATAAAATGTTTGATTTTATTAAAATTAAAAGTAAATACTACTTTAAATAATACTATATACAACACACTCGTTGTACTAAACTAGCTTGACTTCTGCTGATTTTAGTGCTGTGCGAATACAAAAATTTAAGATTTTTTTTTAAAATATATAATTTTAAACAGATCCCTGTGGCGAATGCCCTATGAGAAACTAATCCAACATAATCAATATAATATAAATATTGTCAATGTTTTATCACTGTGGCTGTAATCTGTGTCAGTGCAATTCATTCAGAATTCAGAAAAAAAATATTTACATTTTTATGTATATATTTTTGGAGTAAACTTCACTAAACCTTTATTTTGAACATTTAATTATAGATACATAGAAAAATTGTGATGAAACACACACACACACACACACACACACACACACACAATTATGTTGTGAGTTCTGTTTAGGATGTGATATATTTTATTTAAATTAAAATAAATACTGTTTTTTTTTTGTTTTCAATTTTTGCATGAAACTTATATAAGATACAAGATATACACAAACAAAATACATTTATTTTACATTTCATCTTTTTTCATCTCTTTTTGTAAAAAAAGCCTCTGATTTAAATGCTGTCCGAATTAAAAATATCAAAAATGAGATTTATTTTTTAGTATAAAAAAAATATATAATAAAATGATCAATATTTTACTACTATTTTAAATTTATTATCGCTGTGATTGTAATCTATATCAATGAATAATTGCTGGTGTAACTGAGATATATTATTTAATTTATATATATATATATATATATTTTTTTTAATTTAACTTCACTAAAACTTTATTTTTAACATTTAATAATATATAAATAGATATATTTTGAAAATGTTTATGAAAATAAAAGCTAAGTTTGTTTAGTATGTGTGAGTTAATGAGTTAATGTTGGTTCCTGTTAGCGTGTTGTTGTAGTTGGGGTTGTAATTAGTGCTGCACCTGTAGGTTAATTAGCAGCAGTGTAAACAGTGGATTTTTATACATGTATAGCGCGTTTTACCTGCTCTTATTCTGCAGTTTATAAATATATAAAGCTGTTTGAGTGTAAAGCTGTATTATAAGCGTGTGTTTAGAGCTGGGAAAGATTTATACTTATATTTAATTTATATTTACTCTGTTTAGCAGAGGGAGAAAGAGAGCTGCTGCTTTTGCTGTGTGTGGAAACTGTTGTGGAAACTACCTGTTGCTACATTTATACAGGTAAGTTCGTACTTTATGTCAATTTAATGATGAATTAAACTGTGTTTTTGAGTTGGTTGGTTTTAATATTATAAATAATCCACTTAAAAGCAATGAGTTTAACTCTATACAGTTTACTCTTACTGTAAAGCAGTGGGAAATCCTGACAGATCTCTCAGAAGGGGCAAATATTATGATTGTATGATTTTATGGTGACCTGTACAATATTAACAGCTAAATAACACTTCAGTTTCTGAATCAGTTTATCTGATTTTGCTATTTATAGGTTTATGTTTGAGTAAAATGGACAGTGTTGTTTTATTCTATAAACTACAGACAACATTTCTCGCAAATTTTAAATAAAAATATTGTCATTTAGAGAATTTATTTGCAGAAAATAAGAAGAGGCTGAAATAACGATGAAAAAAGATGCAGAGCTTTCAGACCTCAAATAATTCATATTCATAAAGTTTTAAGAGTTCAGAAATCAATATTTGGTGGAATAACCCTGGTTTGGTTTTTAATCACAGTTTTTTTTTCATGCATCTTGGCATCATGTTCTCCTCCACCAGTCTTACACACTGCTTTTGGAAAACTTTATCGTTTACACTCCTGGTGCAAAAGTTCAAGCAGTTCAGTTTGGTGGTTTGATGGTTTGTGATCATCCATCTTCCTCTTGATTATATTCCAGAGGTTTTTAATTTGGTAAAATTAAAGAAACTCATCATTTTTATGTGGTCTCTTGTTTTTATTTTCAGAGTAGAAGGAATTTAGAGACCTCCAGTTCCCAAGAATCTGTGTGTTGACTCGATCACAGGTGTGCTACACTGGCATACAGGTAAGTCATTGTTTATATAAAGTACAAAGAGTGGATGATTTAAGGTATTGTGGGCGGAGCAAAGAGACTACACAACACTTCCTCACTGTGTCAGGGTAGGGAGCAATTAAGAAGTGGAGAGCAAACCCAATCTAGTATTTATTTGAAATAAACGAAGAAAACTAAATAATGAAACAATAAACTACCCATGTAAAAAAAGTGTGTTTAAGTAAATTAAAAGTATACTTAACACGGAAAAGTACACAATTTTTTTTTTATTTAAAATATGTTCTTAAATTTCTACTAAATATACTATTTTGAAACAACTTATGGCAATTTAAGTATATTTCAGTTGCAATTAAGCTATATTTAAACACAACATTAAAGCATTAATTTGTGCTTTTGAGTGCTTTTTTCATGCAACTGCTTCAAACCTAAATATATTTAAGTATGTGTTTTTTAACACATTTTTATACACTTGAAGTATATTGTAAATGTACTACTTTGTGTATTAATGCACATAGTGTGAACCTAAATAAAAAATACACTAAAGTTCACTTTAAGCAGTATTTAATGCCTCTATATATGTTTTTTCTGTCAACAGAGTATATCATTTAAAGCATATTGCTTAAAAATACAGTTTATGGAAATACAGAGAATGTATGTTTAATGTGTATTTTCATAAAGTATATTACATAAAAAAATTACGAGACTATGACACATTGGGATACCAAGCAGTTTAAGCTAGTTAACATTAACTTTGAGTTAAAAATGTTTAAATCTGTAGCTTATTGGGCTACATCTTATTTACACTACTCTTACCCATATCCTCCTATTTTATTATAAATCTGAATCTAATCTAATGAATAAATGTACTACTCCATATTATTAGTACTCAAATAACCATTATCCTTATTGTTCTAGATCAGTCTGCATTAGTATTGTTTGTTAAAAGCCTTAAAACTAAAGAAATCACTATTAAACTTAATAGATTTACAACTCACTAGCTAAAGTAGCAGGTAACCCTGAGACCACTGTTAACCAGGATGGATCTGGGAATTTAATACTATTTTTATACATTTTTAGATAGTGCTGTGGATACTGTCAGAATCGTATAAAGTCCCTGTGTCTGTAGACAGAAAGCTTTAAGCCACATTTGTCATCTTTTTATCTTTTTATACCTTTTTATAGTTTTGAGTTTTGGAATCATGGAAAACATTAAATCAGGCTTTAAATCTAATCCTCTGTGCATTAGCGATGGGATCTACAAAGAGCTGGTTCTTTAGAGATCCCTGTTGCTAAGGTGTTGCAGGTGGTTGCTAAGGTGTTGTAAGGCGGTTGCTTGGTGGTTGTTATTACATCCATGGCAGTTCTGCCTCAAAAAATGTGACCTGTAGAGTTCTCTAAAATTTTTGACAAAAGTTTGCGGACACTTTTAAATGGAAATGATCCTGCAAAAATTCTGTGTTTGTACATAAAAAGCACTCCGACAAATTTTGTGAATAGTATAAGAAGATTATAAAGATTGTAATTATAATGCCATTCATAAGACTGCTTTCTGAATTCCTGAATGCAGGTTTGTTTTTTAAAAATGATTTAGCTGTAGGGCTGCAATGATTAATTGCTGTAATCAATAACGTGGACTATAAAATTGTTATTATAAAAAATATTATAAAATTATTATAAAAAAATGATGCAGAATTTAATCGTTGACGCGTTGTTAATGTCTGATGGAGTTAGTAAGCATGCAGGAAAAAAGGGGGCGAGTGAGGAAGACACCAACACAAATAGTAAGAAGTAGAGCATTATAATTGTATGTATACATACATATATACACATATACATATATACATATATACATATGACACACACAGCTCTGGAAAAAATGAAGACCACTTGAGTTTCTGAATCAGTTTCTCTGATTTGTGTTGTTTTATTCTATAAACTCTATTCTATAAAAAGGACAACGTTTCTTCCAAAATACAAATAAAAATATTGTCAAGTGGCTAAAATAAGAAAAAAGATGCAGAGCTCAAATAATGCAAATAAAACAAGTTCATATTCATAAAGTTTTAAGAGTTCAGAAATAATCAATATTTGGTGGAATAACCCTGGTGGTTTTTAATCACAGTTTTTTGTTCATGCATCTTGGCATCATGTTCTCCTCCACCAGTCTTACACACTGCTTTTGGATAACTTTATGCTGTTTTACTCCTGGTGCAAAAATTCAAGCAGTTCAGCTTGGTTTGATGGCTTGTGATCATTTCAATTTGATCAAATAATCATACATAGAAACTCATCATTTATAAGTGGTCTCTTATTTTTTTTCCAGAGCTATATATATATATCAGTAAATATATCATATATCATGTAAATTTTTTTAAATGTCCTGTACAATTAGTCCAGGGCCCTAAGCGTTTAACAGTTAATGTGCAGTGAATAATGCATTGGATTGGGAGCCATGAGGGCATGACAAAAAATAATCGCGAAAAAAATAAAATAAAACAATTGTCAGATTAGTCGAATACTAAAATCATTAAGTCATTAGTTGCAGCTCTGTTTTAATTAGCTGTAATACATTTTTATTTTGTGTTTTCCTCATAAAGGCCTGCTATCTAAAGCTGATGGTTCAGTCAATAAGGTGCACATGGTGCGGAGGTTTGGTTGGTTATGTTAATGATTTTGTCACTAATCGCATCAGTGAAACGTTTAGCCTCCAGCGGCGGCAGCAGCGGCTATAGTGACGGTGATGGTGACGGTGGTGGTGTTCTCAGCCGTAGCTGAGCCGTGCGAGGCCGGCGTCCTCAGGGGACTGGTTAGGAGAGAGAGTGAGTGTGACTGTCAGTGTGATGTGTGTCTTGCACGTCCTCTCGTGGAGCAGTTCACCTCCTGGGAGGCACTAAGCTCCACATAGGGATTCATGGCACCCAGGGCTAGAAAGTCAAGGAGCTGAGATAATGAGAAAGGACGTGGAGGGAGGAGGAGGAGGCTGCAGAACAAATGCCTGAGCCAGCCGCCGCCTTAAGCCCCTGATCAGCCTCCGCAGATAAGCGTGCCGTGTCACACTACAACACATCCAGGCTGGAGTCTTCATAGCTAAAGCTCACACTTACACACACCGCACACACATATATAAGCACACTAGGGCTGGGTATCACAATCGAAGATTGATTCTGATTGGGGCTGATCAGGGGGTGGGCTCAAACTCCCCTAATACAAGTCCCAACACCTTTTTAAAGTACATGGATGTACACATCTTGAAAACTTAAGGGTGTGGAAGCTGTCCGCTCCCTGTGCTATGTGTGCGGTTCTGTGATTGGTTCATTTTGTAATAGATAGGGTAGATAGTAGGGGTGAAATCTTTTACTATCTCACGATTCGATTCGATTCCGATTTTGGGGGCCACGATTCGATTCAAAATCGATTTTCGATTCAAAACGATTTTCGATTATAAACTAATTTTGATTCAAAACGATTTGATTTATAAAAAATTCAGTCTATAGACTCTGCATGATCTACTACAGTCTGCTTTGCAAGACAGACTGACAAATACAGACAATAAATTGTTTTTACATTTAATAGGTTTTGAAAATTAATCAATGCTTAAATGTATTTTTTCAACCATTGCATAAAGGCAATATTATATTATTGCTTAAGTAACAAAATATGCTACAAAAAATGCTACAGTTTAACAACATGCACTTCTTTTTAAAGGGAAGTTGCAGTACCAAAAATACAACATGCAACACAATTTTTGCACAAATTAAAGACTTAGTTTCAGGAGCTTTAAGAATAACAAGTGAAAAAAATAAAATAAAGTGAAAAATAGCACCAGTAAACTAGCTGCCTCTAAACTTTTCATGAAAGTGTCTCTAGCAACAATGGAACTGTCCACAACTGTGCATAATATGATGTGTCACAAATTATCTGTCTGATTTGCAGTCGCAATTCCATGATAGTTAACTAGTTAACTATTGAATTAATCCAGCATGAGCTCTGTTTATGACTAAGCAACGCGTAGCACCTTCACCACAGCGCTGCTTAGAAGGGGTTAGACAGCCATGGCCCCACCCCTGGTAGTGAAAATCATGAATCTGATTGGTTAGATTGTCCTGCGACTTTGCTAATAGACTCTAATATTACTACACCCTTCAAAAAATCAGGAGAAGGCTCACACAGACACAAGGGGGAGGAGCCATTTTAAAAAGCTTTGATTGGTTAGAACAGCTGTCAGTCAGATAAGAGTCCTGTAGCAACTTAAAAACACAGATTTAAAGACTAATGCTTTGAATTAGTTGCTGTTTTTTATTTTAGTTAATTTATCAAATAAATTCTTACACTTACAACAGCTATAATATATATTTCCTGATTAAAAATTATGTAATTATTTACATGCATTTATTGTCACCCCTTCTCTGAAGGATTAGAAGGGCCTCACTGTCTTCAGATGCTTTTTGAAACTGTTCAAACTACTAATGCAACCATCTCAGCTGGTAAGCTCTTCCATTTCTTAGTAAACTTCTTATAAACTTTGGGTATTAAAGTAGCAGACTGGAAGGGCTAGATCTTAAGGAACGACTGCAAACTTAAGGAGATCTGTATCTGTATCCACCTGCAATATATGATGATGCCAATCCATTTAATGCTTTAAAAAAACTAATAAAAGTACTTTAAAATCAATTCTAAAAGAGACTGGAAGCCAATGTAATGTAAGCTTTATGAATCAATGAACTGAACAGAAATGCACATAAGCACTGACACACACTGAAGAGACACACAGAGATCACGGCCCTCTGTAGCTACTCATTTTTTTCCGCTCTATCCTCTGAGAAGTTTACTCAGCTTTGGAATCACATCTTGCAGATGGCCGGTCCATTTGGGAACGAGCCGTACTAACGCAGGGAAAATATTATTGCAGGCCTGACCTTTGTTTGAAAGTGCTCCCATCGAGTGTTTTGGCGATTCCTGTAGAAATAACCCCCCTGAGAAATTATCGATCTCATCAAAGTGGACCCCTGAGCTCTGCAGACCGCAATGATTAAGCATGACAGTACGCTTCATTATCCGCCTGCACTGATAACAACCAGCAAAAAAAGCCTTTTAGGGAACGCAGAACCAGCTTTTAAAAGGCACTGTCCCAACAAACGCTGCACTGAAATAATAAAAACTAAATAATTCACTTTTTATATGCTACTTTAGAGTCACTACAGCAGTTCTGAAGTTCTACTTTCTTTTAAAAAGTTAAAGATGCCCTTTTAACTAGGCAAGCGTAGAGCTCCACTATAATCTGAGGGTCATGCTGTTTCTCCATCAGCAGCCGGAGTCCGAGAGAGAGAGAGAGAGAGAGAGAGAGAGTACAGTAGGTCATGCTGCTTCTCCATCAGCAGCCAGAGTCTGAGAGAGAGAGAGAGAGAGAGAGAGAGAGTACAGTAGGTCATGCTGCTTCTCCATCAGCAGCCAGAGTCTGAGAGAGAGAGAGAGAGAGAGAGTACAGTAGGTCATACTGCTTCTCCATCAGCAGCCGGAGTCAGAGAGAGAGAGAAAGAGAGAGAGAGAGATAGAGAGAGAGAGAGAGAGAGAGAGAGAGAGAGAGAGAGAGAGAGTACAGTGGGTCATACTGCTTCTCCATCAGCAGCCGGAGTCTGAGAGAAAGAGAGAGAGAGAGTACAGTAGGTCATGCTGTTTCTCCATCAGCAGCCGGAGTCTGAGAGAGAGAGAGAGAGAGAGAGAGAGAGAGTACAGTAGGTCATGCTGCTTCTCCATCAGCAGCCAGAGTCTGAGAGAGAGAGAGAGAGAGAGAGAGTACAGTAGATCATGCTTTTTCTCCATCAGCAGCAGGAGTCTGAGAGAGAGTACAGTAGGTCATGCTGCTTTTTCATCAGCAGCCAGAGTCCGAGAGAGCTCTGTTACTTCATTATCACACCACTGAAACCCTTATTCACAGCTGTCGTGCATTTTACTGCCTACTCACTTATATTTTCCCTTTCCTCAACATAAAAATTGCATAAATTTTCTGTTCAGACTGAGTCGCATCGCTACGAAATATTAAAGTTGCTCAAATTGAAATTAAAAATACCGGATTCTGTAAATTTGAGGCAGTTTTACCTGCTGTGTAAATGTAGGCTGTGAGTTTTTAGATTGTGAGGGATGTGGGAGGTAGACAAAAAAATCCATTAGCAAGAACTGTACTAAATATATCTAAAAAATATGTATATGCTTATGTTAAGCACTTTTTTCTTAGCAAGATTTCCTAAAATAAGTGCAAAGTCTACATCCTTAAAGTAAGTTTAAAAATAATGTGAAAATGCTTTGGATAACTTTGGACACACAAATCTGATTAACTTTCCTTTTTTTGCTTTCTTGTTTAAATTTCTGAAAATAAGACCCAAACTCTTGCATGGCATGCATTTTTTGTATTTCTCTTTGCTATTTGGGCTTATTGGCACCTGATTAGTGTAAAATCAATTTATTTTATTATTATTTTTTTTTTACATGATGTAGTTTCTGAGAAAAATATAAAAACTATAGTTTTATATTTTGATAGAACACAATGATAGAAACAAAAGTATCAATAAACAATAATTGAGCCCCTTTGAGCAATATAGCTGATTTTGAAGTGCTGCTTCAACACAAAGACATAACAGAGTAAAAAACAAACATTTACTGTATTTACTGTTTTTTTATTTAAACTTTTTGAACAAAATGTAAACTGTAACCATAAGAATGGAAACCTACATAAGAGGACACCGGGATCTTGTAGAGAAAAAATTTAGTGTTGTGGTCTAGACAACCCAAAATGTGATGTCCACACATGTGGACGCCAGGTCCTGAGAGGTTAAGGGTGTTGTTCCTAAAATAAGCAAAAAAAAAAAAAAAAATTTTGATTTATTGCCTTAAAATGTGATTATTTCACTTGTTAAGATGTAGTTTTTGCAGTATATTTCATAGCTACACTAAATCTTAGCAAGTGAAATTTTCTAAATTTAAGGCAATAAATCTTATTTTCTTCTCTGATAAGACTTTTTTTTTATCTTACTAAGCATTGTGTGTAAGAGTTAGATTATTTTGCTTATTTCAGGGATCATTATCTAAATCATTCTTACTTAGAATTTGTACCTTATTTTAAGTAATTTGAACTCAAAATAAGCACAATCAAGCAGCAATCAAGTTATTCTGATTCTTGTGTCCAAAAACAGGGACTCTTTTGCTTGATTTAGATGTTTCTTCACTCATTTTGAGACTTTGCCATTGCTTTTTTTTTAAGAAATCTTACTATAAAAAAAAATTTAGCTTGACCCATTGGCAGATTTTTTGCTTAATATACATATATTTGTCTTAATTTGCATATATATTCTCTAGTTGTTGCCAATGGATTTTTTACAGTGTACAGCACGTGTGTCCAAACTGCGG